>NC_091190.1:33374274-33387111 GCF_040958095.1 Procambarus clarkii | reverse complement strand
TCATCTACTTTGTTACAAATTTGGGTATTGTTTATTTTGAGATTTATTTGATTAGAGGATTTATTGCCAAACAGAATATAGAAAGTTTTGTCAATGTTAAGGGTGAGTTTGTTGGCAGTTAGCCACAGATGGACTTTATTTAGCTCAGTATTTACTGTGGCATTTAGAGCAAGGGGATCAGGACTGGAGTAAATGAAGGTTGTGTCGTCAGCAAATAGGATTGGTTTGAGGTGTTGGGAGGCATTTGGAAGGTCATTAATGTAGATGAGAAAGAGGAGAGGGCCAAGTATGCTGCCCTGGGGAACACCAATGTTGATGGGTAGGGTGGGAGAAATTGTATTATTCACAGAAACACATTGGAGCCTGTCAGTAAGGTAGGATTTGAGGTATTGTAGGGAGTGTCCTCTGACACCATAATGATGTAATTTAAGAAGAAGGTTTTGGTGGTTGACAGTATCGAAAGCTTTACGCAGGTCCACAAATAACCCAACAGGGAACTCATTTTATCAAGAGCTGTATGAATCGAGTTAAGCATACTAATAAGTGCATCGTTAGTGCTTTTTTTGGGCCTGAAGCCATATTGGCCAGGGCTAAGTATATTGAGTTTGGCTAGATATGAGTAAAGCTGCTTATAGATTAGTTTTTCAAAAATTTTTGACAAGTTTGGCAGGATTGATATAGGTCTGTAGTTGTTAACATCTGTGAGATCACCACATTTGTGGACAGGCGTTACTCTCGCTTTTTTTAGAATATCTGGAAAGGTTTGGAGTTCAAGTGACTTGTTGAAGAGCAAAGCAATAGCAGGGGCTAAAGATCTGGAGGCTTTTTTGTAGATTAAAGTTGGTATCTCCTCAAGGGCACCAGACTTGGTTTTAAGGGAAAGGATTATCTCATTGACGTCAATGGAATTAATAGGCTTTAGGTACAGAGACTGGGGATAGTTCCCTGTAAGATAGTCCTTAATGTCAGTACTGGAAGATGGAATATCATTAGCAAGGGATGAACCAATGGAAGAGAAGAACCTATTGAACTCAATAGCAGAATCAGAGGCTGAAAGCTGACCATCGTTATTAGACAGGAGAGTCGGTTTGTTATTTAAAGACTTCTTTGATCCCAATATTTGTGAAATTGTTCTCCATGTTTGTTTAATGTTGCTCTTTATTTGGGTAAATTTATCTTCGTAGTATTTAGTTTTGGCTCGTCTAATTATCTTAGATAGCAATAATGAGTAATTCTTTGAGAATTCTTTGGAGACAATTCCTAACCTATACTTTTTCTCAAGGTCATGTTTTTTATTAATAGATTTAAGTATTCCCTTTGTAAGCCAGGGATTGTTAAGCCTTTTGGTTGTGACTGGTTTTGTAAGCATAGGACAGTGGGTATTATAAAGGCTAAGAGTTTTTTGAAGAAAAGATTGAACTGCTAGGTTGATGTCCTCTATGTTACCTAACTCGGACTCCCAGTTGACATTATCAGTAGCAGTTATAAAATTGTCTATAGCAGTTTCATTGTGTAGTCTAAAACGTATCTCTCATGACTCAAGAGGTGGTTTGCTAATGTTAGTTAAGAGAAATGTGGGGTAATGGTCTGTAGTGCTATCGGTGATTATACCTGAAGTAAGCGGAGAGGTTATATTTGTCCAGATGTGATCTAGAGTCGTGGCAGTGCTATCAGTGATTCTAGTAGGTCTAGTGATTAAGGGTATGAGGAAGCAGGAATTCATACAGTTGAGGAAGCTAACAGCAGTAGGGTGTTCTGGCTCGCAGAGGTCAATATTAAAGTCCCCTGCGATAATTAAGTGGTTTTTGTTCAGTCTGTTATCAAGTATTAGATTTCTAAGGTTTGAGTTCAATTCGGACACATCAGTGTTAGGAATTCTATAAACTGCACCCACAGACAGGATAGACTCGGCACCCTTGACTCTGAAGCTGGCGAAGATATACTCCCCATAGCAGTCTCTAGTTCTAATTTCTTTTAAGCATGTTAGTTCATGGTGGTAGTAAAGAGCAGTGCCACCACCTCTCTGAAGTTGACGACAGTTGTGGATTGCTGAGTAGTTAGGCATGTTAAAGAGTTGAGTAGTATCATCTTTCAACCATGTTTCAGTAAGTATAATAAAAGAGAATTTGTTGTCAATAGCTTCAATCAAGGCACTAACATCATCGAAGTGTTTACCTAGGGATCTAACGTTCAAATTGATTACAGAGATAATGTTGATGTGCTTCTTAAGATATGGGCCAACTTCTGTTGTTGGGCACCACACAACAGCTGCATATTCTAGCTTTGGCGTAACAAAAGTCATGAACAATTTCTTTAGTATATCACCATCCATGTATTTAAACGCATTTCAAAAGTTAGAAAGCGTAGCATAGGCTCCTCGCACAATATTCTTTATGTGGTCCTCTGGTGATAGTTTTCTATCTAGAACCACCCCTAGATCTCTTTCTTTATCAGAATTCTTTAAAGATTTCTCACATAATTTATAGGTTGTGTGGGGTCTATGTTCTCCTGTTCCACATTCCATAACATGGCATTTATTAACATTAAATTCCATTTGCCAAGTGGTGCTCCATATACTTATTTTATTCAGGTTTTCTTGAAGGGCATGACAATCATCTAAATTTATTATCCTTCCTATTATCTTAGCATCATCAGCAAACATGTTCATGTAATTCTGTATACCAACTGGTAGATCATTTATGTAGACAATAAACATCACTGGTGCAAGAACTGAACCCTGTGGTACTCCACTTGTGACATTTCTCCAGTCCGATACATTGCCTCTGATTACTGCCCTAATTTTTCTATCAGTCAGAAAATTTTTCATCCATGTTAGAAGCTTACCTGTCACCCCTCCAATATTTTCCAGTTTCCAGAACAACCTCTCTATGTGGAACTCTGTCGAATGCCTTTTTTAGGTCCAGATAGATGCAGTCAACCCAACCATCTCTTTCCTGTAATATATCTTGTGACGGAGTTCCCCCCCTTTATAATTCTCCCACGCCTGCAGTAAGAGTCATGTCTGCTTCTCCCAAGCGTTCTCTACGTTGCAGGCTACAATTTGATATATGGGAGAGAGTGAAGTGTTCTCGGAGAGCCGAGAAATTTGTGAAATAGTGATATTTTGGCCTGTGGTTTAGGCCCTTTAGGGAGCCAAGATGGCGCTGGCTTCCCTGATCTCCTGTCAAAACCGTGTGACGTCAGTGGCACCGGATTGGTCACCGACAGCAATATGGCACCGGGAGCCAATGAAAACCTCCCGTGGCGAAAGTGACGTCACGAAGGAAGGGGGTCCGGCCAGCGCGCCGGGCTGGCGCCATCAGTCAGACACGACACGTCATAGAGGTCGGACGTGCGACGAATGGTCCTGTCAGTTGGACAGTTGTTCCCACTACCGTGGATTTACGCGTCACCTGAAGTCAGCCAGTACTCTGAGAAGTCTTCCCTAGTTCATGTGTTGAACCAGAAGAGGGAATTGACGGTTATTTGAGCAACAAGTGCTCCAGTCAGGTACTGTGCCAGTAGCAGTGAAGCCGTGCAGTGACGTATGTGGCGTCTATGGCAATTCACCAGTTCGTGACAGCGTAGTGGCAGACAGAGCCACTGGGTAGCTGAGGAAGAGAGGACTATTTGGGGAAACCGGACGACTGTAGCTGAGACGTAGGCGACAGCCGTTGCTGGGAGAAGACGACGGCCAGGAGACCAACTCCAACCTTCAAGAAGTCAAGAAGGAGGACGGACCTGCAGTGAGGAGGCACGGAGACGACGCGCTAAACGGTGGGACGACGAGAGGCTCTGGTAGGACACGACGACGTGTAGTGTGGGGGCGTTCCCGACACGAGGACCAGGAGCTACATCTCGACTCTCATCGGAGGATAGGGTGAAGTAGGTGATTCTAGTTCCCTCCCCATTCCCCTTTAGTTAGCTATGTTATTCGGCTATATTATCTAGCCTGAGGATTTTATATGTCGTGAGCAAGTCTCACCCATGTCATGGTAAAGCACCAGGGTGCTAGACAGTACTATCAAGAGTACTTGTAATATTCATGTTGATTATTGGTGTGTACAGGCACCAGGAACCAGTGATAAATTTACTGTGTTGTGTATATATCTTTCTATAGATTTTGATATGAACATATAGTGGTAAAAAATATATATAAGATTATGCCAGTATTTGGAGGTTAGGCTATGTGCCCAGAAACTATTTATTTTCCATGTATTGATGATTGATTTATATACCATATATATGTCTATGTTCATTCAGTGAATAATCATTTGTGAGTACAGTGAATTATTGCGTTATCGCCCACGAGAGAAAGTATTGAAAACTCCAGTGTTAATATTTCATAATATATTGCTGAGTGAAGAACAATGTAAAGCCATTACAGTGAATCATTGTAGAATTGATTGTAGAAGAGACTGTTTGAGCCTGAGTACAGTGTAACTAAGTAATTCGGTTTATTTGTGCCAATATCGAGTGTGCGAGTTTATAGTAATATTGGAGAATTTAAAGAAACCGCGCGCGTGAATCTAGAAAACAAGCAAATTTCGCGCGGAGAGACCATTGCGATCAGCTGTTCTTGACACTTGATGAGGAGGGGAGAGTGTTGCCCTCTAGTGATCGCATAATATCCGTGGGAATTTCCGGCCGAGTCAGGATCAGTTGATTTATCGATTATTGTGTGGCCTTATGACATCTTTCATACATTTTAAGTAAAATACAAAACTCTCTTTGTGTTTTTATATTCCCCTCCATTGATCTTGTGGCTATATTATACTGGTAAACATAGAGTGATAACAATAAGTACCTGCCTGATTCCTGATCTTTGAGTGTGACCTTGCCAAGGCTACCACTAAATACACCAGTCCACTGATGGTGTTACTGGCCACCAAAAACACCAGTTGGCGACCTTGTGTTTAACCGTAGAGCCCTATTGTTGGGGAGGGCACACGACAGTCGATGTGAACGAGTCGTGTTCTCACTCTTTCTTAATAAGAGGCCGTTAAGATTGACTGGGAGACTCTCCTGGCGTGCAGTGGCGCCGTGAGGATCGAGGGAAGACCCGCAGGGCTACGGTGAGTTACCTTGGGCATAACTATTGCTCACCCCAGACTAGAGAGAAGAGAGGTGAAACCCCAACATTGGCGACCTTGCCAGGATATAGATCGAAGTAAAGGTTGCAGTGGTGGTACTTTGCATTGGTGTTAGAGATCAGGCGCAGGTTATCACTCATAGCACAAGATGGAGGATGATAAAGTAGCAAGGTTTATTGACTCTAGAGATGAACAGGTGCTGGAAGAGTGCACCAAGGCACAGTTACAGGCTATAGCGAATCATTTTGGAATAAAGCTGAAATCTGCCAGAGTTGGTGAAAAAAGAATAGAGATAATGGCTCAGCTCAAGGCTGGAGACGAAGCTTTGGGGGAGGAACGGCCCCAAACACCTGCCAGTGAGGGTGAACACCTGAGTATTGGTGGAAGCAGCAGGGGATCCAGCGGCAGCAGGCACAGCATAAAGCTGGAAATAATGAAGCTGCAGCTAGAAGCGCAGCTGAGGAGAGAAGAAGCACAGCAGCGCAAAGAAGAACAAGAGCGAGAAGCACAGCAGCGCAAGGAAGAGCGAGAAGCAGAAGCGCAGCTGAGGAGAGAAGAAGAACAGCTGCGCAAAGAAGAACAGGAGCGAGAAGCACAGATGCAGCGTGAGGAACGAGAAGCACAGCGGCGCCGGGAAGAACAAGAGCGAGAAGCACAGCTACGCCGGGAAGAACAAGAGCGAGAAGCACAGATGAAGCGTGAGGAGCGAGAAGCACAGATGCAGCGTGAGGAACGAGAAGCACAGCGGCGCCGGGAAGAACAAGAGCGAGAAGCACAGCTACGCCGGGAAGAACAAGAGCGAGAAGCACAGTTACGCAGGGAAGAACACGAGCGAGGGCTGAGACAACAGGAAATAGAAGCCAACAAGAAGGTGGAGCTGAAGCGAGCTGAACTGGGACTAGGTGCCCCTGCCCCGCCACAGGAAGACCGACGAGTGAGGGAACGAGACCTGCCGGTCTTTGTGCCTAGTGAAGCCGAAAGTTTCTTTGATCACTTTGAGAGAGTTGCTGCTATGAAGAGGTGGCCGAGGGCGGAGTGGGCGGAGTTGGTCCAAGGGAGGCTCACAGGTGAAGCTCGTGAAGCCTTCACTATGCTCGACTTCCAAGAATGCACTAACTACGATGCGGTAAAACGAGCTGTGCTCCGTTCCTTTAAGCTCACGCCAGAGTGTTACAGAAAGAGGTTTAGAGAATGTACCCGGTCGCCAGGAAAATCGTATGCGGAGACGGCGAGGGACATGGAAAGAAAGTTCCTTAAGTGGATGGACTCTGAAGAAGCGGGGTCGGCCGAAGAAATCAAGGAACTAATGGTCATGGAAAAGTTTATGTCCGTGCTCCCTCCTGAGATCAGGATGAGGGTAAAGGAGGCGGACATAAAGGACCTGAGGGCCGCACCCGACCGGGCCGACATGCTAGAAAAAGCCCTACGCCCACGCCGAGAGGGACAGAACCGACCACCCGCATACGTCGGAAACGATAGGAGTTATAGAAGGACGGATGGATGGAGGACAGGAGCGAGTTCTCCCAAATCCCACCTCTCAAGTTGGAATACCCGAGGATCAAAAGGTGCTGTAGAACCGATCAAGAAGAACCATGCGGAGAGCTCGGGAGCTGTTGTTGCGACCAAGGAGTCAACAAGCGGTTCGGGAAAGACACAGGGTGCGACGGCCTCTGGAGGCAGTGCTAAGGCGGGCGGTGGCGGATGGTCTCCGCCGAGGGGCCGCTGCTACAACTGCGGAATACCCGGACACGTCGCGCGGGAATGCAGACGCCCTAAGCAGCGGGGACACGTTGCTTTAGTGATGTTCGAGGACCAGAGGGCCGAGAGAGTGCGGGATGAACCCGCGCTGAGTGGGGAGAAGCAAGTTCACCCATTCGTGTGTCAAGGAACCGTAAGGATGGGGGACGCAGACCCCATCCCTGTGAAGATCTTAAGAGACACTGGGGCCGATTTTACCCTGGTGAGTGAGACCCTGTTCCCCGAGGGTTACGAAAGTACCAGTGTGGGGGTAGCAAGTGTGACCACTGTGGAAGGCCCAGTGAGGATGCTCCTACACCAGGTAACTTTAGATTCCGACTATGGCTGCCAGACCCTAGTGGTGGGAGTCTGTACATCAATGCCCAAGATGGAGGCGCAGGTCATCTTGGGGAATGACGCGTGTGGAGGATATGTCCTTCCGAATCTTGTGAAAGGCGAAGAATGCCTAGAACAATACAAGGAGACAGGCGGAGAGTGGAACGCCTGTGGGGGCGAGAAGGGAATCGCACCGGTGGCGTTCCCAGTTTGTGCTGTGATACCAAGACGACACGAAGGACAAGGAGGTTGTGGATCTGATGGGGCTGAGGAGACGACTGACAGCCTGGGAATAGATCACCTCTTCGTAGGACCCGGAGAACGAGCGGAGGGCGGAGACAGCCCAAGTGGTGAGTTGCAGGTGACCCTCACCAGTTCTCTAGGGGTAGACCGCGCTCGTCTTGAACAGTTGCAGCAGGAGGAGTTCCCCGATTTGATTAGTGAGGCCCAAGGAGGACGTGTTGGCCCTGAGAAGGCTACTCATTTTTACCTTCAAGACGGCATGCTGATGAGGCAGTGGAGACCTGTGAGGGTGGAGGCCGGGGAAGAGTCTCTAAGCACGAGGCGCCAGGTAGTGTTGCCGGCCCAGTGCAGAGCGGCCGTGTTGGACCTAGCGCACTCCGTGGACTCTGCAGGCCACCTGGGAGTGACTAAGACGCTGCGAAGGATCAGGGATTACTTTTACTGGCCAGGTATGGACGCCGAGGTGAGGCGCTATTGTAAGACGTGCTTACCATGCCAGAGGGCAGGGAAGAGCCAGTCCGCGATACCGAAGGCCCCATTGATCCCTGTTCCAGCGTTTGGGCCTGCTTTCGAGCGTCTGCTAGTTGATGGAGTGGGTCCTTTGCCAAGGACGAAGAAAGGGAACACCTACCTAATGACCATAATGTGTACAGCCACCAGGTTTCCGGAAGCCGTCCCGATGCGACGTTTAACATCGCAAGGAGTAGCCAGCCAACTGCAGCGATTTTTCTCGTGGGTGGGGATGCCCAAAGAGATCCAGACAGACTGCGCAAGCATATTTCAGTCGAAATGGTTCCGACAGACGATGGCAGGATGGGGAGTGACTCAGATTCGATCGTCGCCCTACCGACCGCAGTCGCAGGGGGCGATCGAAAGATTCCACTCCACTTTGAAAACTGTGCTGAGAGTGTTCTGCGCAGAACAGGGGGCTGAGTGGGATGAGGCTATATACCCCGCGTTATTTGCCATACGCAATGCGATGGTAGAATCACTAGGATTCTCACCATTCCAGCTAGTGTATGGACACGAGGTGAGAAGTCCCCTGTCCATGCTGAGGGAACAATGGACACCGGCAGCGACCGTGGGAACGGTGAACGAATATGTCCAGAAGTTTAAAGAACGTCTCACTCTAGCGAAGGAACTGGCTGGGAAGCACCTGAAGGAGGCACAGCATAAGATGTCGGAGTGGTACGACAAGAGAGCTACACAGAGGGATTTCCAGGTCGGGTCCCAAGTAATGGTCTTGCTTCCAGGTAAAGGTAGGGTGACCGAGTCACGGTTCGAGGGACCATACCGAGTGCTGCGACGGTTGGGTCCGGTGTCGTACGAAATTGGGAAGTCGAACAGATCCCGAAAGAAACAGGTGTGTCATGTGGACCGCCTGAAGCCCTTCTTCACTGTGGAAGGAGGAACCGCCAGGCAGGAAGGAACGATGACCCGGGAACCCCAGCAGAAGACAGATCTATGCGTACAGGTGGACCAAGAACTCCCGGAGGAGGAAGGAAAGTGGTCCAGGGCGGATGGCACCCGTCTCACCAACACTGAGAGTCTGGCAAACATCAAGGACAAGCTGTCACATCTGGAAGGGCAACAGAGAGCGGACCTGACGGACCTACTGAGAAAGAATGCCTCCCTCTTCACCGACGTGCCCCGACGACACCGGAGTGTGACGCACGAGGTGGAAGTGAGGGACGCCAGGCCCGTCAAACAGAGCGCGTACAGGGTGAGCCCAGAGAAGCGAGAGCTGATGAGAAAGGAGGTGGAGTACCTCCTTGAGAACGACCTTGCGGAGCCCAGCAAAAGTGAGTGGAGTTCCCCGTGCCTGTTGGTGAGGAAAAGCGACGGAACATACCGCTTTTGTACAGATTACAGGAGGGTGAACTCCATCACTGTGGCGGATTCTCACCCCATGCCAAGAGTGAGTGACTGCATTGACCAGGTGGGCAGTGCACGGTATGTATCCAAGGTCGATCTTCTCAAGGGGTACTACCAGATCTCCCTGACTCCTGAGGCCAGGAAGATATCAGCTTTCGCGACTCCTGATAGGCTGTACCAGTACAAGGTGTTGCCCTTCGGCATGAAAAACAGCGGCAGCTGCTTCCAGCGAATGATGAACGAGCTGTTAAGGGGTGCAGTAGGATGCACGGTTTACATCGATGACATCGTCGTGTACGCCGACGATTGGGGGACGCATCTGGAGAGACTTGGGGAATTATTCAGAAGGTTAGAGGAGGCTAACCTGACTGTAAATTTGGCCAAGAGTGAGTTTGGGAAAGCTCACTTAGAGTACCTCGGTTTTGTCATCGGCCAAGGTGAAGTCACTCCAGTTGATAACAAAGTAGCAGCCATAAAGGAATACCCCGTGCCCAAGACGCGCAAGGAGTTGCTCAGGTACCTCGGAATGATAGGGTACTATCGTGGGTTCTGCCGGAATTTCTCCACGGTAGCGCATCCCCTAACCGAGCTACTCTCCAAGAATGTAAGATGGAGATGGGGAGAGGCCTGCCAAGAGTCTTTTGAAAAGACCAAGAAATTGTTGACGGAGGCCCCAGTATTGATATCTCCAGATTTTTCAGCCGGTTTTATCCTGTACGTGGACGCCAGCGACGTTGGAATAGGGGCCATGTTGGCTCAAGAACGGAGTGAAGTGCATAGGCCAGTAGCCTTCTACTCGAAGAAGTTCGTAAAATACCAGCGGGCCTACAGCATCGTTGAGAAGGAGGCATTGGCGCTAGTTATGGCCCTGAAGCACTTTGATGTATACGTGGGAGGAGGGGCGAGACCTGTCCTAGTATTCACCGATCACAACCCTCTCACATTTTTATACAAGATGAAGAATTCCAACCAACGTCTAACGAGGTGGGCGTTGTTACTGCAAGAATACCGGCTGGAGATCAAACACATCAAGGGGAAGGACAACGTAGTAGCGGACGCCCTATCCCGCATACACTAACGAGACATGACTCTTATTTTAAGGGGAGGGGTATGTGACGGAGTTCCCCCCTTTATAATTCTCCCACGCCTGCAGTAAGAGTCATGTCTGCTTCTCCCAAGCGTTCTCTACGTTGCAGGCTACAATTTGATATATGGGAGAGAGTGAAGTGTTCTCGGAGAGCCGAGAAATTTGTGAAATAGTGATATTTTGGCCTGTGGTTTAGGCCCTTTAGGGAGCCAAGATGGCGCTGGCTTCCCTGATCTCCCGCCAAAACCATGTGACGTCAGTGGCACCGGATTGGTCACCGACAGCAATGTGGCACCGGGAGCCAATGAAAACCTCCCGTGGCGAAAGTGACGTCACGAAGGAAGGGGGTCCGGCCAGCGCGCCGGGCTGGCGCCATCAGTCAGACACGACACGTCATAGAGGTCGGACGTGCGACGAATGGTCCTGTCAGTTGGACAGTTGTTCCCACTACCGTGGATTTACGCGTCACCTGAAGTCAGCCAGTACTCTGAGAAGTCTTCCCTAGTTCATGTGTTGAACCAGAAGAGGGAATTGACGGTTATTTGAGCAACAAGTGCTTCAGTCAGGTACTGTGCCAGTAGCAGTGACGTATGTGGCGTCTATGGCAATTCACCAGTTCGTGACAGCGTAGTGGCAGACAGAGCCACTGGGTAGCTGAGGAAGAGAGGACTATTTGGGGAAACCGGACGACTGTAGCTGAGACGTAGGCGACAGCCGTTGCTGGGAGAAGACGACGGCCAGGAGACCGACTCCAACCTTCAAGAAGTCAAGAAGGAGGACGGACCTGCAGTGAGGAGGCACGGAGACGACGCGCTAAACGGTGGGACGACGAGAGGCTCTGGTAGGACACGACGACGTGTAGTGTGGGGGCGTTCCCGACACGAGGACCAGGAGCTACATCTCGACTCTCATCGGAGGATAGGGTGAAGTAGGTGGATTCTAGTTCCCTCCCCATTCCCCTTTAGTTAGCTATGTTATTCGGCTATATTATCTAGCCTGAGGATTTTATATGTCGTGAGCAAGTCTCACCCATGTCATGGTAAAGCACCAGGGTGCTAGACAGTACTATCAAGAGTACTTGTAATATTCATGTTGATTATTGGTGTGTACAGGCACCAGGAACCAGTGATAAATTTACTGTGTTGTGTATATCTTTCTATAGATTTTGATATGAACATATAGTGGTAAAAAATATATATAAGATTATGCCAGTATTTGGAGGTTAGGCTATGTGCCCAGAAACTATTTATTTTCCATGTATTGATGATTGATTTATATACCATATATATGTCTATGTTCATTCAGTGAATAATCATTTGTGAGTACAGTGAATTATTGCGTTATCGCCCACGAGAGAAAGTATTGAAAACTCCAGTGTTAATATTTCATAATATATTGCTGAGTGAAGAACAATGTAAAGCCATTACAGTGAATCATTGTAGAATTGATTGTAGAAGAGACTGTTTGAGCCTGAGTACAGTGTAACTAAGTAATTCGGTTTATTTGTGCCAATATCGAGTGTGCGAGTTTATAGTAATATTGGAGAATTTAAAGAAACCGCGCGCGTGAATCTAGAAAACAAGCAAATTTCGCGCGGAGAGACCATTGCGATCAGCTGTTCTTGACACTTGATGAGGAGGGGAGAGTGTTGCCCTCTAGTGATCGCATAATATCCGTGGGAATTTCCGGCCGAGTCAGGATCAGTTGATTTATCGATTATTGTGTGGCCTTATGACATCTTTCATACATTTTAAGTAAAATACAAAACTCTCTTTGTGTTTTTATATTCCCCTCCATTGATCTTGTGGCTATATTATACTGGTAAACATAGAGTGATAACAATAAGTACCTGCCTGATTCCTGATCTTTGAGTGTGACCTTGCCAAGGCTACCACTAAATACACCAGTCCACTGATGGTGTTACTGGCCACCAAAAACACCAGTTGGCGACCTTGTGTTTAACCGTAGAGCCCTATTGTTGGGGAGGGCACACGACAGTCGATGTGAACGAGTCGTGTTCTCACTCTTTCTTAATAAGAGGCCGTTAAGATTGACTGGGAGACTCTCCTGGCGTGCAGTGGCGCCGTGAGGATCGAGGGAAGACCCGCAGGGCTACGGTGAGTTACCTTGGGCATAACTATTGCTCACCCCAGACTAGAGAGAAGAGAGGTGAAACCCCAACAATCTGTTGCTCGATCATAGAAACTGAGTAAATTCGATACACAGGATCTTCCAAATCGAAAACCATACTGTCTGTCTGAAATTATATCATTTCTCTCTAGGTGTTCTACCCATTTAGTTTTAATTATTTTTTCCAATATTCCAATTCCAATTTTTTCCAATAATGTGTGTTTGTGTATGTATATTTGTGTTGTTGAATATGACCGAAAGTCATAGTCTTTCTGCCCCTCTCCTTACTGCTATTGTTGTTTCTCGCATCTTTGTATTGCTTGTATGTTTGGGCAA
>NC_091190.1:33321774-33371774 GCF_040958095.1 Procambarus clarkii | reverse complement strand
CTCTCTCTCTCTCTCTCTCTCTGGCTCTCTTTGGCTCTGGCTCTCTCTCTCCCTCTGGCTCTCTCTCTCTCTCTGGCTCTGACTCTCTCTCTCTCTGGCTCTGGCTCACGCTCTCTCTCTCTCTGGCTCTGTGGCGCTCTCTCTCTGGCTCTCGCTCTCTCTCTCTGGCTCTCTCTCTCTGGCTCTCATATTTCATTTGATTTAAAAATGTCTGAGATTTTTACTTAATCTAAGTTATATTGCATGGTGCTAATATGAATATTATACATGACTGTTTTTTCTTTTCTTTCTCTCTCTCTTTCTCCCTTTCTTTCTTTCTCTTTCTTTCCTTCTCTCTCTCTCTTTTTCTTTCTCTTTCTACATGAATATTATACTTGACTGTGTTTACATTCACTTGTAGATTTTTATTTTTAGTTAATTAGTCCTAAACTTTTGATTAATAGATTTTTATTATTAGTCATAGAAAAACTATAGTGTTATATGTATACTCGGAAAATTTTACTTGTTTTAGTTTTAAGTAACAATAACTGCTTGTAACGTCAGACTGATCTCAGCATGACATGAATCACAGGCTGCTTGATCACAAAATCTATTGTGTTCACATATTGCATATATAGATTTTTATAGATTTTTAAATTTTTACTTTTATATTCTGTTATAGATATAGTCTATATATTTCGAGCTATTACATATATTTTGTTGTATTACTCATTCTTAATTAAATAAATATAATATTTTAATTCTCTTTTTGTACCCTATTTATTTGTAATTTACACATACATATATAGGATGTCCATTTCTTTCTCAGATATGTCTTCTTTCTTTCTCTCCCTTTCTATTTCAGATATGAATTAAAAAATTATTATACCCTAAACGTTTTAATGTAGGTAATTAAAAAATTATAAAAAAGTTTTTAGAAATGTTAATTATTTACGTTCTAAGGTCGTATATAAAAGTTCTCAAAAAAACTTTTCTAAACGTAATTATAAACGTGCTGAAAACAATCAAATGTCGTTTTTAGGATGTTTTAAAAACATGAAAATGTTTGCTGGGATATCAGCTTAGCTGTACAGTTGTGGTGAACAAAATATACACATACTTATATATAACGTCTGTATATACCCAGCAAACACAGAACGTTTGTGGACGTTTTTAAATGGTGCCACAAAGGTAATACTGTAACTTTTGACATAAATACGTATATCTGACATTCTTAAAACCAAAGGATATAACTAAAAACATATATTCTTGAGACACAGTTTTTTAAGATTTATGTAAAAATTTAAAAATAATAGTAAATGCTATGGAATTATAATGTTTTCATGCTTTATATTTAAGAATAAATAATTTTCAGTCAACATTTAGTTTTTTTTGTTTACTTTCTGTAAAGCTATCCAGTTTACGTTCTTATAACTTAAATATAACATTTATATGACGTCAGTATAACGTTATTTACACGACATCATTACGTTATTATGATGTTATATTAACGTATAATTCCTGTGTGAAAACCAGAATATATATTGAACTTTATGTTTTAAACCTTGTAAAGTTATCATAAAACTTGGAATAAGACGGTAAGCATGCTTTACTTATGAAAATATACAAACAAATCAACAAAAACATTTTAACATAAAAAACATGAACATAACATAAATTAACAGCATGCATGGGAGTTAATTGGAACTCTGTAATATTGCATACATGAACCTTAAGGTACAAACCCAGTGTATTTACCCATGCAGTTCTTTCCTAAATCTAAATTTTTCCAATTTTTACACTTTGTTTCGAGTTCTGTCTTGTGTTGCTACTTTTAATACCCCATTAATGTCCCCTTTGTTATGTCCATTCATCCCATTGTGCACCTCTACCATATGTCACTCCTAATTCTTTGCTTTTCTAGAGAATGTAATATAAGCTTTGACAATCTTTCTTCATATGACAGGTTAACAGGTAGAACAAAGATTACCATTTATATATGGATAACTATTATAAGTCAGTTTGAATGAGTGAATTGCTGCTTGAAGATAGGTATATACACGTGTGGTACTATCAGATTGCATCGTGGTGAGCCTAAAACCCTTCAGATCCAAGCAAAGGGTAAAATGCCAGCAGATACAATTGTGAACACATTGATACCAAAATGAAAGACATATGACGAGAATTGAGGTAACCAAAGTGAAAAGAGTGTTGACATTACATTGCACTAGAGTGCTCCCGGGTTACTTTCTCTCGCTTTCTCTGTTTTGTGCGGATGGTCCGCCGTGCTTTCATCACGTCAGCGGGTGGAGCACACTGCTGTTTTTGACATTTCATGCATATATTCCGGTTGGAAATTCTATTGCGAACACATTGATACCAAAATAAAAGACCTAGGATGACAATTGAGGTGACCAGAATGAAGAGAGTGTATACATTTTATCGCTCTTGTGCGCTCCCTGGTAACACGCTCTCGCTTTCTCTGTTTGTTGCGGATGGTAAGCCGGGCTTTTGGAGTTTATATGCCTTTAGTCCTGTAGAGAATTCTACTGCGAACACATTGATGCTAAATTGAAAAACCTAGGATGAGAATTGAGGTAACAAAGTTGAAAAGGGTATACACTTTTCAGTATTATCACGCTCTCTAATGTAATGAGAGTTGCCTGAGGCAACTCAGCTTTCTTTTTCTGGTACCCTTGGCCTACATTCATCTTGTCGGCGGGTGGAGCGCGCTGCTGTCTTTGACATTATATGCACATAGTTCTGTTGGGAATTCTATTGCGAACGCATTGATACCAAAATGAAAGACATAGGACGAGAATTAAGGTGACAAAGTTGAAAAGAGTATACACTTTTCAGTATTTCCGCTCACTACCAGGGAATGTCCAAAAAAAAATGGAGAGAGTGGAGGGGTAACTTGCCCAAAACGCGAAAGTGTTTGGGGAGATTAACTTTCGTTCAATACTATTATGCAAGAGGAGCGACACATCTATGGTTCATCCAATAAAATCAGCAGACTTCTAGATGTTACTACTGCTCGGCTTAGACTCGGTTACAAGTATTTCTGGGAATTCTCATTATCTGCCGATGTAGACCTGACCAAATGTTAACTGTCAACAAAATTATTCGCACACCCTCCGTCACTATGTGATAGTGAATTCAGAGACAATTCTATAACCAATGTACCAACGATGTGTCAATATTTCATTCAAAATGATCTGGTACCAGAAATTTTAGCCAAATATCCCCAGTTTGCTAACTGTAAGTAGTAACAAAGCGATTGTAACCTATCCACCGCTGCCCACTGGATGGGGGGCGGTGTGCAGGACAAACATATCAATTGTGACACTAGCTCTCCACATATGTCAGTTGCTTAATTTAGAAACTGTACTTGTGATCGATCTCGAACCCATTGTTGATGTGACGACTTATAATGAATTTTGTAACTAGCTCATCAAGATTGTAACTTGCTTAGCTAAATGAATTGTGGGGTTCAGTCCCTGAGCCCATTATGTGCCTCTGTAACCCTTTCCACTACCGCCCACAAGATGGGTATGGGGTGCATAATAAATGAACTAAACTAACTTTAAGGCATCCTGAAAGAAAGCTTGGAGGGCTTGAAAAATTGCAGAACGAAGCCGTGAGGATAATCCTTGGGTGCCTTCGTACCACAAAGATACTTAATATGAGAAAGGAACTTAATATTCCGAGCGTTGTTTATCGTGTTACTGAAAATAACTGTCAAATTGGTATAAAAATGCTTAGGCTAGCTCATCCTAACCCTTGCACAGAAGGCCTCCAGAATTTCTTTATTGAATGTTGAAAACAACCCTCAAGTTGACTATTTCCGTAACAGCATGCACTCCTGTATGCTAATCCCCACAATCACCAAGCCCACCCGAGTCACTCAAACATCTGCCACTACCCTGGATCACCTATGGACTAATATAACAGCTCCCCTTACATCTGGGGTAATTTATGACAGAACAACTGACCACTATCCTACTTTCCTCATAGCAAACATTGACACATCACCACCAGAAACCAAAAAACTTTCATTCAGGCTACATAGTGAATCAGCTTTAGGCAATCTCTCTAATGCACTTCACAATATTAACTGGGAATCTGAATTTAATAATTCACAGGATATAAACTCATCAACTAACCTCTTTCTCTCCAAAACTCTAAGCCTCTACAACACTCACTGTCCCCTCCTTACCAAACAAGTAACTGATAAAAGAAAAAATAACCCGTGGCTCACAAGTGGCATAATTAAATCAATCAACAAAAAACATGAATACGAAAAGAAATTTAGGAGTGGCCTAATTCCAATGGAAGTAGTTAAAAGGTACTCATCAGTGCTTACCAGTATCATAAGAAAAGCAAAACTTTCATACTATGAGACTAGATTCAAAGAAGCAAAAGGCAACATGAAAAGCACATGGAATACCATCTCTAACATCCTGGGAACTAAACAACACTCCCACAACCAGATAACACTCTCTAAGGATGGCCTTACACCATCATCTGACTTAGAAATGGCGAATGAATTTAATAGCTTCTTTTCATCGATTGGTGCTAACCTTGCAAGTAAAATCCCACAGACTCAGACACATATCAACACATATCTCTCAGGCAGCTATCCAAACTCTCTTCTCCTCTCACCAGTCAGCCCGTCAGATGTTGTGTCCATCATACACTCACTAAAAACCAAAGCTGGGAACATCAGTGAAATCCCATCCATTGTATACAAGAGCGCCTCCCATGCCCTTGCACCACCTATACCTCTGCTGTTCAACAAATCCCTTGAGTGTCATACCTTCCCTGATATCCTTAAAAACGCAAGAGTAACGCCAGTTCATAAAGGAGGTAATCCGTCAGACATAAACAACTACAGACCAATATCGAACCTACCCATACTATCAAAAATATTTGAAAAAATTATCTACAAACAGCTCTACTCCTATCTCGTAAAATTCGACATTCTTAGCCCCTGTCAGTTTGGCTTCCGCTCTCAAAAGAGTACCAACGATGCAATTATTAGTCTCCTTGATATAATTTACTCTGCCCTTGACAAAAATTAGTTTAGTCATATCTCAGCAGAGGAAACAAAGATACTAAACGGGTGTCCACCCAGGCAGGGAGGAGCTGTTCGCAAGATGCAACTGTATGATGGCTCCCAGCTTGACTATGTTAACAGATTAAAATACCTTGGTCTTGTATTATCCTGTTGTATTCAGACTCTGTCGTCAGTATAATGAGAGGCTCCATAAGCCCTCTTGGAGATGTTGCAGGTTATCACTCAGGCTATGGTGCCAATGTCACAATTGTCAAAATGATGTACCTTGCATACATCAGATCTTTAGTGGATTATGTTGCATCTCTGCTTGCCTTGATGACTGAAAGAAAGCTTAAAGGACTTGAAAACTTGCAGAACGAAGCCTTGAAGATAATCCTTGGTTGTCCCTAGTACCACAAAGATACTTAACATGAGGAAGGAACTTAATAATAGAATATGAGTGCATATTCTACTGCATTACTATTTGTAATGATCCTCATGTTGTGCTTCAGTAATCCAATGTATAACCCTGAGATGTTTTCCTAATTGTACTTAGGATTCCTTGTTCATTATTGTGTATTGTTCTGATCTGCTTTTGTGTCGAAAATTCTTGCATTGTACCTGTAAACAATTTTTTGACAATTTTACTGTAATTATCCTACTTAAAATCATCTGTACTTGTAAAGTAAAGCTGTAATGTACCTGTTAAACACTTTTTATCAATTTTACATTTAATTATTTCTCTAAAACTTTGTTTAAGAATTTGCTCAAAGATTAGTTTAAGGACTTGCCCGAAACGCTATATGCAAGCTAGTGGTTTTACAAGATTATAATTCTAACTTAAGCTCTATGTTGTCTCTTAACCCCCAATGTACGTTCTTGTATATATATAAATAAATAAAATAAATAAATAACGAGGGATCGAGGCATTAATGCGCAGTACGTGCTTCCCTCATCTGTGACGTCACAGCGCCATCTGACGACAGCATAAACACAGGCGGCCATTTTATGTTCCACCAAGATTAAAAAAAAAATAATAATTTTGCCCCGAGGGGCGAGTTTATTGGGCAGCGCCCAATGTGTTCGCAATAGAATGTTCTACAAGAACATGTATAAAATAAGTGACACAGAGATTATTGATGTGTGTATTTGTGTGGGTGATTATAAATATGTATATGTATATATGTATACGTATATATATATATATATATGTACATGTATGTATGAGAGTGTATACATGTATATATAACATTAATACTTTTGTAACTAGCGTCAAAAATTGTTATTTGCTTAGCTAAACAAACTAGAGAGTTCAGTTCCTGAACCCATTATGTGCCTCTGTAATCCTTTACACCACCGCCCACGGGATGGGTATTGGGTGCATAATAAAGAAAGAAATTGAAATAATAAGGGTATGAAATGTATCAACATAAAACATTAATGTTAGTGGCCATCAGGTAAAATCAGGTTATTATTTGTAAAGAATTTAATTGAGTTAAACTAAATACGAACTTAATATGTTTTGCTAACGCAAAAATATATTCCCGAGGTATTGTAATTACAAATAAATATTTAATACAATTATTTGTATCATTTTTTTTATTTTAGATTTCCGTATTGCTTGATAATATATAATAGCGTTTAGATAATGCTAGCGCTGGACATTCTTTAGGCTCGTTGCATGTTGTGGTAGTCGCCGCCATTTTAAAACCGTGTCGAGAGGGACTGCTGCTGGCTTATCCACAAAATCCTGCTGCATCTTCAATAGTTAAGGTAACTGTTTTCTTTTATTTGCTCTTAGACATGTGTAGTATATATATAAGCTTTTGGTGGTAGGCTGGATGGTATGTTGATGGTGGTGTTGTGTTGATGGCCCTGGAGGCGTGTTGATGGCCCTGGAGGCGTGTTGATGGCCCTGGAGGCGTGTTGATGGCCCTGGAGGCGTGTTGATGGCCCTGGAGGCGTGTTGATGGCCCTGGAGGCGTGTTGATGGCCCTGGAGGCGTGTTGATGGCCCTGGAGGTGTGTTGATGGCCCTGGAGGTGTGTTGATGGCCCTGGAGGCGTGTTGATGGCCCTGGAGGCGTGTTGATGGCCCTGGAGGCGTGTTGATGGCCCTGGAGGTGTGTTGGTGGCCCTGGAGGTGTATTGGTGGCCCTGGAGGTGTGTTGGTGGCCCTGGAGGTGTGTTGGTGGCCCTGGCTGGAGGTGTGTTGATGGTGGTGTTGTGTTGATGGCCCTGGAGGCGTGTTGATGGCTCTGGAGGTGTGTTGGTGGCCCTGGAGGTGTGTTGGTGGCCCTGGAGGTGTGTTGGTGGCCCTGGAGGTGTGTTGGTGGCCCTGGAGGTGTGTTGGTGGCCCTGGCTGGAGGTGTGTTGATGGTGGTGTTGTGTTGATGGCCCTGGAGGCGTGTTGATGGCCCTGGAGGCGTGTTGATGGCCCTGGAGGTGTGTTGGTGGCCCTGGAGGTGTGTTGATGGCCCTGGAGGTGTGTTGGTGGCCCTGGAGTTGTGTTGATGGCCCTGGAGGTGTGTTGGTGGCCCTAGCTGGAGGTGTGTTGGTGGCCCTAGCTGGAGGTGTGTTGGTGGCCCTACATATATATATATATATATATATATATATATATATATATATATATATATATATATATATATATATATATAATATTTTTTTTTACTAGGCCTGCAGTTATGAATGCCTTTATAACCAGCTAAGTTGTAGAGTTGGGTATAGTCTTTACTTAGCCAAGTTTCTGTTAAAATGAGGGTCCGTCTAATTACCACAAGCTACCACACGCTACACAAGCTTCACAAAGCTTCCTGGCAATACGTTAGTAATGAATAAATATAATATGTTAGGTTAGGTTGACCTAACTTAACCTAACCGACGCTTGGATCGTCGACTTGATTTGGCGTCACCAGCTCTTTATTTCCGTCTAATTTCTTTATAAAAAGATACTTTTTCAGATTAAAATTATGTTTTTTCGTGTTGTACATTCAGCACCAACATTATAATGAGTAAATATATCATATTTATTCATTACTAACGTATTGCCAGGAAGCTGAGTGGTTAGGTCTCGATAAATTTCCTGGTATAATATTATTGTTTGCTATTCTCCATCTTAGACTAGGCAAGTTGAAGTCACCTAGGAAGATAATATGAGGTATCGAGTTCTCCATTTTGTTTATCTGGTCTGTGAATTCCTCGGCCGTTGCATCTGGCGGTTTGTATATTAGAATAATCACTAAATTTATTTTCTCTATTTTTAATCCCAATACCTCTACCACCTCATTTGTAACGTTAAGGAGCTCCGAGCATACAAGGTCTTCCATAGTATACAGACCCACTCCTCCATGTGACCTAATTTTCCTATCACAGTTGTGTACTTTTCGAGACTACATTTCAAATATTCCCTAACATACATGGCTTCTCCCCCCTCTTTGTGTAAAATAGTTTAAATCCATTTATGGGACATTCAGCAAATAGTTCTCTATTTTTTACATTCATCAATGTTTCGGTACGTGCAATAGTATGTATTGTTTCATTGCAGATAACAGCATTTAAATTTTTTTTGTTTCTTAGACTTAGACTCGTACTACCAAGTTGCTGTTGGCAATTGGATAATTTTTTTATGAAGTCATTTGTTATTTTTTCCCCTACTTTAGTAATTTATGCTTTTGATCTCAATTAGTTTTATATCCTAGCTTTTTAATTTTTTCCCCTTATATATTGCTATCTTATCTGTCTGCTTTACATGGCTTAAGCAGAGTCATGTCTGCTTAAGCCTTTGTTATTTTACTAATTTACCTGTTTTAATTATTATTTGTTTTCAAAGTTTAGTTTACCCCATTTTATTTGCTTTTTGCAGTACAATACTTTACTAATAATCTTGTAATAGTAATTAGTAATGTAGCACTTGGCCTTTCTCCTTCAGAATGTATGCACACATTATAGAAAGAAGAAGAGAATACCACACAAGATGGCAGCGTATGTCACGGGCCAAAAAGCGACGCCTAAAAGAACAGGTAAACCTCGAAGTCTTTCAGAGGTTGATAGATGGAAAGTGACTGAATACAGGCAACTCCTTCTCTACACCGGTAAGATTGTACTGAAGGGAATCTTACCCAAAGAATTGTATGACCATTTCCTGACTCTGAGTGTAGCCATTTCTATTCTTGTATCACCTAAATTGATTCAGTTAAATTACAGCCAATATGCACATGATCTTTTGCTGTACTTTGTGTTAAAGGCTCGTGAGCTGTATGGTAAGGATTTTTTAGTGTACAATGTACACTGCCTAACACACATATCCTCTGATGCCAAAGAGTTTGGTAGTTTGGACAGATGTTCAGCATTTCCATTTGAAAATTACCTGCAGCAGGTTAAGAATATGGTTCGATCAAGTAAAAACCCTCTTGTTCAAGGAGGATTTAAGGGATTTACTGGAGAACTTGGCAAAGGTATATTCACAATAGTCGTCTCTATTACTAATGACACTATTGCAGATGAAGGTATCTTTGTAAGATATTGCTATGCCACCTCCTTTTTTTATTAGGCCTGCAGTTGTGAATGGCTTTATTATCAGCCAATTTGTAGCATACAACATAGCATATATATGTATATGGCATACATATATATATATATATATATATATATATATATATATATATATATATATATATATATATATATATATATATATATATATATATATATATATATATATATATATATATATATATATATATATTTATTTATTCAAAATTCGTCAGTGTACTACATTTTTGTTGTTGCTTTTAGGTGATGCTTTTAACCAGTGTACGTGGGTCTGATTGTGCAACCACGGTTCGAAGAATAATGAAGATATGAACAAACGGCCTGTGGTCACTATACAGTCTGGAAGGGCAAAAGAAGAAATTGGCATTTCTACAAAAACAAGAACTATGTAATGTTATTTTAAGTAAGTAACCAAAAAATTAAATAATTTTTTTAAAGTTTAAAATTCACTTAAAAATTTAAATTTTAAGTTAAAAAATTTTAACCAAAAAACTTAATATTTTTCATATTTGGAACCATTCCATAATATTTTCCCAAGCATAAATGATTATATTTCTATCACTTGCTCTTAAGATTGTTTCATTTAATAGAGGTTGGGCATAATTGTTCTCTGCTGCTAATAGAACTGACTGACTTAGCTATAGGAAAATGTAAACTTAATTGGTTTATCCATTACAGTATTTTGCAGTTTATTTCATGATCCTGTGCTTAATACTTGCATAAATAGTAGATTACAAAATGCATTTTTATATCATTAGTATTGAATAATAATAATGCAAATAATTGACTTATAAATGATGTACAATTAATTGGTAGGTGATATTATATTATTAATATTTTTTCATTCTTGCAAAGCCTTAACAAAGCCATTAACATGTTAATATAAACTTGATCACCTTCCACTTATTTTCTCATGTGCTACCTACATGTACAAAACCTTATTCCTAAATGCATATTTTGTTCTGAAACTTGTCCTTTATATGTTGTGTATCACCATCTCTGGAGAGTTTTATCTGATTGATGTATAAATTACTTTTAATTTTACAGAATATTATTGTTATACTGAATTTATTATTATATAAATAACTTAATTTTACAGAATCATCTATCAACGCACATCCACAAGTTGAGGAGGAGGATGTGACCTTCCAGATTTCTGAAGTACTGAAACATGCACCAAACAGGCCTGGTGGATCTAGGTACAAGGTAAAATAATTTAATTTTTTTTTTTTATTATTAATTGTCCGATATATATATATATATATATATATATATATATATATATATATATATATATATATATATATATATATATACATATATATATATATATATATATATATATATATATATATATATATATATATATATATATATATATATATATATATGTCGTACCTAGTAGCCAGAACGCACTTCTCAGCCTACTATGCAAGGCCCGATTTGCCTAATAAGCCAAGTTTTCCTGGATTAATATATTTTCTCTAATTTTTTTCTTATGAAATGATAGATACCCATTTCATTATGTATGAGGTCAATTTTTTTTTATTGGAGTTAAAATTAACGTAGATATATGACCGAACCTAACCAACCCTACCTAACCTAACCTAACCTATCTCTATAGGTTAGGTTAGGTTAGGTAGCCGAAAATGTTAGGTTAGGTTAGGTAGTCGAAAAACAATTAATTCATGAAAACTTGGCTTATTAGGCAAATCGGGCCTTGCATAGTAGGCTGAGAAGTGCGTTCTGGCTACTAGGTACGACATATATATATATATATATATATATATATATATATATATATATATATATATATATATATATATATATATATATATATATTTATATATATATATATATATATATATATATATATATATTTATATATATATATATATATATATATATATATATATATATATATATATATATATATATATATATATATATATATATATTTCTTTAGCATCTGTGTTAAGCTAGTTTCAATCTATATATATATATATATATATATATATATATATATATATATATATATATATATATATATATATACACACCCAGCTGATGCTCCACACCCAGCTGATGCCGCCACACCCAGCTGGTGCCTCCACACCCAGTTGATGCCTCCACACCCAGTTGCTGGCTCCACACCCAGTTGATGCCTCCACACCCAGTTGCTGGCTCCACACCCAGTTGATGCCTCCACACCCAGTTGCTGGCTCCACACCCAGTTGATGCCTCCACACCCAGTTGCTGGCTCCACACCCAGTTGTTGGCTCCACACCCAGTTGCTTGGCCATGACCCAGTGTGCTTGCTCCCCTCTATAGAATAATGCACAGTTTAACTCTGCCAACCGAGTTGAAATGGAAGGGGTCCCAGCGGTCGGGCAGGACTCCACAAGCCTTGAGGTGCCAACAACTGCTCCTAAAAGAGGTTTTTGCCGAGTATGCAACAAAAACACGGCCATAAACTCCACCGGTGGTGTTATCCGCTTTCACACCTTCAACGAGGAAAGATGCAGTGGTTCCCACCAGCTTCCGAAGGGAAGCAATGGCCAGCTGCCATTAACAGTTAGGGAAGAGACTCCCATTAACCTAATCTCTTCTGAGAACCTCACCCAAGCGATCATAGCGACGTCTGCTAGAACATTACCACACATCCCAAAAGCAGCCCGCCCAAATGCAGCAGCCAAACTTTGTAATCTTCTGAAAAGGGTCAATGATGCACCGGAAAACATTCAAGCGTGGCATAATGTCCTACTGTTTGGCAATGTATGCCTCAACGTCCCTCCAAGGAGGGACAAATCACTTGCTTCCTCGGTCCTGAGGGCGATAAATGAATACCCAAGGGGGGACAACCTAGTTCGCCTGCCTCTACGAGCAAAACACACCCACCGCAGAAATGGTAACAACAACATACCGGAAACGTACAAAATCAGAGCACAAATCACCAAGAAAATTGAAGAGGGAAATACCGCAAGTGCTATTAGAGTCCTCACCAGTGACGAGAAAATTGCTCCTCGAAACTCAGCCACAGCACGGGCCCTGCAAAGCAAGCACCCACCCAGAGCCCCTCAAGGCGACAACATCGTTCCGCCATCAGCCGACACCATTTCAGACCCATTAACCGTTGGTGAATCTGAGGTCTACAAAGCAGCCCTTTCTTTTCCACCTGGGTCAGCAGGCGGCTTTACAGGGTTAAAACCTCAACATATCAAGCAAATGTTAAATCCTGCGGTTGGTGATGCTGCACAAGATCTTCTTATGGAACTCACAAGGTTCGTCAACATGTGTCTGGCTGGTGAGATACCTAAGGTCATCAGGCCTCTCTTTTTTGGTGCCTCCCTCTGTGCTCTCAAAAAGAAGGACGAAGGAATCAGGCCAATCGCTGTTGGCAACACTCTCCGACGCCTGATTGCCAAGGCTGCTACGAGGGTTGTCAGCCAGCAAGCGGCTGAATTGCTGAAACCAATCCAGCTAGGATTTGGAATCCCCCAAGGCTGTGAAGCGGCTGCCCATGCAGCACGAGCATACATCACAAACATTTCTGATGAAAAGGCCCTGCTCAAACTGGACTTTAAGAATGCCTTCAACATGGTAAGAAGAGATGCAGTACTTTGTGCCGTACATCGCCATTTCCGGCCCCTCTACCCGTTCATACTATCGTGCTACAGTGGCGAGTCAAAACTGCTCTTTGGTGAACATGAAATCAGATCATGTGAAGGTGTTCAGCAAGGTGATCCTCTTGCTCCCCTTCTTTTCTGCTTAGTCTTAAAAGAAATCACCGAAAGCTTGTCCAGCGAGTTCAACATCTGGTTTTTGGATGATGGCACTATAGCTGGCACCGTAGACCACCTCTTGTCAGATATCAGGAAAATAAGGGAGCAAGAAGTAAGCCTGGGTCTCGTCCTGAACCCTTCCAAGTGTGAAGTAGTCTCCTCCAACCCAGACATCGTAGCTAGAATAAGGTCTGCCTTGCCTGGAGCCCATGTCATTAGGGCCGAGAACAGCACCCTCCTTGGAGCTCCCCTCGGGTCTAACGCCATTGAGGAGATCCTCGACAAGAAAATCGCAGACCTTAGGAGGATGGAAGACAGAATAGGTGACATCGATGCCCACGATGCTTTTTATCTCCTCACCAAATGCCTATCCCTTCCGAGGCTAACCTACTTTCTGAGGTGCGCCCCATCTTACAACAACCCAAAGCTTGACGAGTATGACTTCCTACTGAAGACCATGCTGGAAAAAGTTGTTAACCTCTCCCTCAACGAATGCCAGTGGAAACAAGCCACTCTTCCTGTCAGGCTCGGTGGCTTGGGTGTCCGCACCGCCACCCAAATTGCTGTCCCAGCCTTCCTGTCTTCCTCCTCAGCATCAGATGACCTGGTTAAGGAAATTCTACCTGACACCCTGAGTGATGTAGCGGGGATACAGGACCCCCACTACACGGAATGCGACACGAAATGGGGTGCCATGACAGACCCAGCACTCAGACCAGCCATGCCGAAAGCCAAGAAACAATCCAGTTGGGACAGCCCCATTGTAGACAAAGAAGCCACAGCTTTGCTGGAGGCAGCAACAACCCCCAGTGATCGTGCACGCCTCACAGCTGTGCAGGCTCCCCATGCAGGGGACTTCCTTCTGGCAGTCCCTATGTCTGCGACAGGCACACGTCTTGATCCGCAGGAGCTCCGTATTGCAGTCGCTCTCCGCCTTGCTGCCCCTATCCACACTGTTCACAGGTGTATTTGCGGCGAGGCAGATGCTGACGAATATGGATTGCATGGCCTGCACTGTGGAAAATCGGGTGGTTGGCACACTAGACACGACGAAGTCAACGACATCATTAAAAGAAGCCTTGCCTCTGCTCAGTGTCCAGCGGAGAGAGAGCCCCGCAACCTACTGAACCGTGACTCTGTCAGCTTTGCCGGCCGACCAGACGGAATCACACTGCGTCCGTGGAAGGGTGGCAGGCAGTTAGCATGGGACTATACTTGCGTATCCACCCTGGCAACGACATACATCACCCTCTCTGCCGGCACGGCGGGAGCCGCAGCGACACACAGAGAAAAACAAAAGTTAGTCAAGTACAGGCAATTAGATCAAAGGTACAATTTCGTTCCAATAGGGTCTGAGACCCTAGGCCCATGGGGTGAGAGTGCAAGAAGGTTTCTTAAGGATCTTGGTTCCAAGCTCATTGACACCACAAGAGACCCTAGAGCAGCAAGTTTTCTCTTTCAGCGCCTCAGTGTCGCGATCCAGAGGGGAAATGCCCGCTGCATCCTCGGTTCCTGCCCGGCGTCGGAGGAGTTCGAGGAAATCTACAGCCTCTAGGAAGCGAACTTTTTCTTGTGTCCTCTTAATGTTTATTTTGTGTATAAAATCAGATATGTAACTGTATAACCTTGCATAATAAAGTGTACATCATAATAAATAAAAAAAAAAGGGGGTGGTAGGAGAAGTGAACACTCTTTCGTATTCAGAGTTAAATGTCAAGTTTTTCCCTGAGTGCTCTGTGTTCCCTTCTCTGAGGCTGTGGGTCCCTATAATTGCACCAGTGGTGGTACCCCCCTATATATATATATATATATATATATATATATATATATATATATATATATATATATATATATATATATATATATATATATATATATATATAATGTGTCGTACCTAGTAGCCAGAACGCACATCTCAGCCTACTATGCAAGGCCCAATTTGCCAAATAAGCCAAGTTTTCATGAATTAATCTTTTTTTGACTACCTAACCTAACATTTTCAGCTACCTAACCTAACCTATAAAGATAGTTTAGGTAGGGTTGGTTAGGTTCGGTCATATATCTATAATAATTTTAACTCCAATAAAAAAAGAATTGACCTCATACATAATGAAATGGATAGCTTTATCATTTCATAAGAAAAAAAATAGAGAAAATATATTAATTCATGAAAACTTGGCTTATTAGGCAAATCAAATCGGGCCTTGCATAGTAGGCTGAAAAGTGCATTCTGGCTACTAGGTACAACATATATATATATATATATATATATATATATATATATATATATATATATATATATATATATATATATATATATATATATATATATATATATATATATATATATATATATATATATATATATATATATATATATATATATATAGTGTGTGTGTAATTACCTAAGTGTAGTTACAGGATGAGACCGTCTTCCCAGCACTCTTTGTCATATAACGCTTTGAAACTACTGACAGTCTTGGCCTCCACCACCTTCTCACCTAACTTGTTCCAATCGTCTACCACTCTATTTGCGAAAGTGAATTTTCTTATATTTCTTTAGCATCTGTGTTAAGCTAGTTTCAATCTATGACCTCCTGTTCTTGAAGTTCCAGGTCTCAGGAAATCTTCCCTGTCGATTTTATCAATTCCTGTTACTATTTTGTATGTAGTGATCATATCACCTCTTTCTTCTGTCTTTTAGTTTTGGCATATTTAATGCCTCGAACCTCTCCTTGTAGCTCTTGCCCTTCAGTTCTGGAAGCCACTTAGTAGCATGTCTTTGCACCTTTTCCAGTTTGTTGATGTGCTTCTTAAGATATGGGCCAACTTCTGTTGTTGGGCACCACACAACAGCTGCATATTCTAGCTTTGGCGTAACAAAAGTCATGAACAATTTCTTTAGTATATCACCATCCATGTATTTAAACGCAATTCTAAAGTTAGAAAGCGTAGCATAGGCTCCTCGCACAATATTCTTTATTAGGTCCTCAGGTGATAGTTTTCTATCTAGAACCACCCCTAGATCTCTTTCTTTATCAGAATTCTTTAAAGATTTCTCACATAATGTATAGGTTGTGTGGGGTGTATGTTCTCCTGTTCCACATTCCATAACATGGCATTTATTAACATTAAATTCCATTTGCCAAGTGGTGCTCCATATACTTATTTTATCCAGGTTTTCTTGAAGGGCATGACAATCATCTAAATTTCTTATCCTTCCTATTATCTTAGCATCATCAGCAAACATGTTCATGTAATTCTGTATACCAACTGGTATGCAGACATTTATGTAGACAATAAACATCACTGGTGCAAGAACTGAACCCTGTGGTACTCCACTTGTAACATTTCTCCAGTCTGATACATTGCCTCTGATTACTGCCCTCATTTTTCTATCAGTCAGAAAATTTTTCATCCATGTTAGAAGCTTACCTGTCACCCCTCCAATATTTTCCAGGTTCCAGAACAACCTCTCTATGTGGAACTCTGTCGAATGCCTTTTTTAGGTCCAGATAGATGCAGTCAACCCAACCATCTCTTTCCTGTAATATATCTGTTGCTCGATCATAAAAACTGAGTAAATTCGATACACAGGATCTTCCAAATCGAAAACCATACTGTCTGTCTGAAATTATATCATTTCTCTCCAGGTGTTCTACCCATTTAGTTTTAATTATTTTTTCCAATATTCCAATTCCAATTTTTTCCAATAATGTGTGTGTGTGTATGTATATTTGTGTTGTTGAATATGACCGAAAGTCATAGTCTTTCTGCCCCTCTCCTTACTGCTATTGTTGTTTCTCGCATCTTTGTATTGCTTGTATGTTTGGGCAATTTTTCCCCTTTTCCTAGTTCTGCATCTCTGCTTTAGTATAAATTTTGTTGTGCCATTATCATATATTTCACAAAACTTGATATACATCTCATTTACTTCATGTCCTAACAGCAAGTGTTTGTCAAATTCCTTAAGGAAATATCTGAGTTCCCCATAATGACCTCTCCACAAGTCAGGTTTTTCAACTGCTTCAAGCTCATTTTCTTCCAGATTATAATGCATTGCATACTTTATTCCCAAAAAGACATGGTCACTTTTACCCAAGTGACCATGTCACTTGGGTAAAAGGAGGGAGGTACTGAAAGGAGGAAAAGGGAGGTACCAAAGGAGGGAGGTACTGAATGATAAATATATCTTTCTCTTTCCTGGTAAATATAATATCCAGCATGGAGGGAACATCCCCTTCCCTCATCCTCGTAGCTTGTTTAACATGTAGAAACATGAATGTTTACAGGGTGAGGTTTACGAAATTATATATATATATATATATATATATATATATATATATATATATATATATATATATATATATATATATATATATGCGAACAAGCCTGAATGGTCCCCAGGACATATGCAACTGAAAACTCACACCCCAGAAGTGACTCGAACCCATACTCCCAGAAGCAACGCAACTGGTATGTACAAGACGCCTTAATCCACTTGACCATCACGACCGGACATAATGAGGTGATAGCCGAGGCTATATGAACCACCCCACCGCCGGCACTCGGATAGTTATCTTGGGCATAGCATTTTACCAAATCACCTCATTCTTTGGGGCACACGTGAGGAACACAAATGCGAACAAGCCTGAATGGTCCCCAGGACATATGCAACTGAAAACTCACACCCCAGAAGTGACTCGAACCCATACTCCCAGAAGCAACGCAACTGGTATGTACAAGACGCCTTAATCCACTTGACCATCACGACCGGACATAATGAGGTGATACATACCAGTTATACATTGTACATACATTGTACATACCAGTTGCGTTGCTTCTGGGAGTATGGGTTCGAGTCACTTCTGGGGTGTGAGTTTTCAGTTGCATATGTCCTGGGGACCATTCAGGCTTGTTCGCATTTGTGTTCCTCACGTGTGCCCCAAAGAATGAGGTGATTTGGTAAAATGCTATGCCCAAGATAACTATCCGAGTGCCGGCGGTGGGGTGGTTCATATAGCCTCGGCTATCACCTCATTATGTCCGGTCGTGATGGTCAAGTGGATTAAGGCGTCTTGTACATACCAGTTGCGTTGCTTCTGGGAGTATGGGTTCGAGTCACTTCTGGGGTGTGAGTTTTCAGTTGCATATGTCCTGGGGACCATTCAGGCTTGTTCGCATTTGTGTTCCTCACGTGTGCCCCAAAGAATGAGGTGATTTGGTAAAATGCTATGCCCAAGATAACTATCCGAGTGCCGGCGGTGGGGTGGTTCATATAGCCTCGGCTATCACCTCATTATGTCCGGTCGTGATGGTCAAGTGGATTAAGGCGTCTTGTACATACCAGTTGCGTTGCTTCTGGGAGTATGGGTTCGAGTCACTTCTGGGGTGTGAGTTTTCAGTTATATATATATATATATATATATATATATATATATATATATATATATATATATATATATATATATATATATATATAAAGTTTGTGTGTGTGTAATTTATATAAATAAATAATGAAATATTAATTTTGTTAATATCTTTTCAGGGAAAACTTGCAAGTACAATTCGTATACAAGAGGGGCAACAAGAGCCCCTCTACTAAGAAAATATATAAGTCTTTATCCTCACACTCTTGATGTATGGTCTTCTCTGGTCTCTTTATTTTCTCTCCTCACAAATGTCCCTTTTTTTTATTTCTTTTACGTTTCTCTCCTGTTTTTCTTGTCTTTTAATCTCTCCTTTCCTCCTCTCTTCTAACACCTCTCGTTTCCTGTCTCTTCTAGCTTCTCTCTTCCTTTACTTTATATATTTGTGGTATTCATTTATGTCATTTTTATGTTGTATATTTTTCTTGTATCTTTTTCTTATCTTGTGTTTCTCTTCCCCTTCTCTTCAATGATTTCTCATTTCTCTCCTCTCTGTTGTTTCTGTTCTGTCTTCTCTCTCCTTGCCTTAATTTTGTTCTGTCTCCTCTTTTGTTGTGTGTGTGTCTTTCTGTCTCTGTCTGTCTGTCTCTCTCTTTCTCTCTTTCCCTCTTTCCCTCTCTCTCTCTCTCTCTCTCTCTCTCTCTCTCTCTCTCTCTCTCTCTCTCTCTCTCTCTCTCTCTCTCTCTCTCTCTCTCTCTCTCTCGCTCTCTCTCTGGCTCTCTTGCTCTTTCTCTCTTTCTCTCGCTCTCTCTCTGGCTCTCTTGCGCTCTCTCTCTCTGGCTCTCTCTGGCTCTCTCTGGCTCTCTCTCGCTCTCTCTGGCTCTCTCTCTCTCTCTGGCTCTGCCTCTCTCTCTCTGGCTCTGGCTCTCTCTCTCTCTTTGGCTCTCTCTCTCTCTCTGGCTCTCTCTGGCTCTCTCTCTCTCTCTGGCTCTGGCTCTCTCTCTCTCTCTCTTTCTCTGGCTATCTCGCTCTCTCTGGCTCTCGCTGTCTCTGGCTCTCGCTCTCTCTGGCTCTCTCTCTCTCTGGCTCTCTCTCTCTCTGGCTCTCTCTCTCTCTGGCTCTCTCTCTCTCTCTGGCTCTGACTCTCTCTCTAGCTCTGACTCTCTCTCTCTCTGGCTCTGGCTCACGCTCTCTCTCTCTGGCTCTCTCTCTGGCTCTCTCTCTCTCTGGCTCTCTCTCTCTGGCTCTGGCTCTCTCTCTCTCTCTGGCTCTCTCTCTCTCTCTCTGGCTCTCGCTCTCTCTCTGGCTCTCGCTCTCTCTGGTGCTCTCTCTCTCTCTGGCTCTGGCTCTCTCTCTCTGGCTCTCTCTCTCTCTCTCTGGCTCTCTCTTTCTCTCTGGCTCTCTCTTTCTCTCTGGCTCTCTCTCTCTCTGGCTCTGGCTCTCTCTCTCTCTCTCTTTCTCTGGGTCTCTCGGGCTCTCGCTGTCTCTGGCTCTCGCTCTCTCTCTCTCTCTCTCTGGCTCTCTCTCTCTCTGACTCTCTCTCTCTCTCTGGCTCTGACTCTCTCTCTAGCTCTGACTCTCTCTCTCTCTCTGGCTCTCTCTCTCTCTCTGGCTCTGACTATATCTCTAGCTCTGACTCTCTCTCTCTTTGGCTCTGGCTCATACTCTCTCTCTCTGGCTCTCTCTCTGGCTCTGGCTCTCTCTCTCTCTCTCGCTCTCTCTCTCTCTCTGGCTCTGCCTCACGCTCTCTCTCTGGCTCTCTCTTTCTCTGGCTCTGTGGCGCTCTCTCTCTCTCTGGCTCTCATATTTCATTTGATCTAAAAATGTCTGAGATTTTTACTTAATCTAAGTTATATTGCATGGTGCTAATATGAATATTATACATGACTGTTTTTTCTTTTCTTTCTCTCTCTCTTTCTCCCTTTCTTTCTTTCTCTTTCTTTCCTTCTCTCTCTTTTTCTTTCTCTTTCTACGTGAATATTATACTTGACTGTGTTTACATTCACTTGTAGATTTTTATTTTTAGTTAATTAGTCCTAAACTTTTGATTAATAGATTTTTATTATTAGTCATAGAAAAACTTAGTGTTATATGTATACTCGGAAAATTTTACTTGTTTTAGTTTTAAGTAACAATAACTGCTTGTAACGTCAGACTGATCTCAGCATGACATGAATCACAGGCTGCTTGATCACAAAATCTATTGTGTTTACATATTGCATATATAGATTTTTACAGATTTTTAAATTTTTACTTTTATATTCTGTTATAGATATAGTCTATATATTTTGAGCTATTACATATATTTTGTTGTATTACGCATTCTTAATTAAATAAATATAATATTTTAATTATCTTTTTGTACCCTATTTATTTGTAGTTTACACATACATATATAGGATGTCCATTTCTTTCTCAGATATGTCTTCTTTCTTTCTCTCCCTTTCTATTTCAGATATGAATTAAAAAATTATTATACCCTAATTTACCCTAAACGTTTTAATGTAGGTAATTAAAAGATTATAAAAAAGTTTTTAAAAATGTTAATTATTTACGTTCTAAGGTTGTATATAAAAGTTCTCAAAAAACTTTTTCAAAACGTAATTATAAACGTGCTGAAAACAATGAAATGTCGTTTTTAGGATGTTTTAAAAACATGAAAATGTTTGCTGGGTAGTGTAATAACACCACAACTGGTATTGTTGGGGGAGAAAGTTTAGTGCGTGTGTTGAGGGAGTGGCAGCGAGTGGCTGGCTGGTGTGTGGCAGTAACTCCTCGTTGCTTTTCGACTCTCAATACCAACTTAGTGGTTCGTTATGGTGAGCAAAACATACCAATACTTATATATAACCTGTGTATAGAGTGTAATAGCAGCAAAACTATTTGTTCATTGTTTTATAAACATAATAATTGAATCACTAATATGCACATCATACTTTTGAGTATAGCGATTATTAACCACTTTTATTATATAAATATATTACAATACACACTATTGAATAATATTACTGCAAAAAAACTAAGAAAAAATCAATCGGAGACATTGAAACAATTAGGCAATAATATCTTTGTGGCAACTCCCATCTGTCAACGCGGGTGACGCTGACCGGGTCTGACGATCGCTCTGTCAATGCCCACTTTTTGCCAGACTTCCTCGGTCAATTGCGCCCAAAATATGTCACCTACCATTTTTTTTTCCGTGCTCAGGGGACACAAATTAACATGTTTAGAAGACGAAAAAAAAATTTTGAATTTTTTTTTTCATGCGCACAGGGGTGTAAATGTCCCAAGGACCCCTGAGCAGTGTAAGGGTTAAATATAAAGCATGAAAACATTATAATACCATAGTATTTACTATTATTTTTAAATTTTTACATAAATCTTAAAAAACTGTGTCTCAAGAATATATGTTTTTAGTTATATCCTTTGGTTTTAAGAACGTCAGATATACGTATTTATGTCAAAAGTTACAGTATTACCTTTGTGGCACCATTTAAAAACGTCCACAAACGTTCTGTGTTTGCTGGGATAGTTAGTTCAGGCACTAAGAGTCGTCGCCATACACAGATGGCGGCTGGCGGCTCCCTCACTCATTCAAGGTCACACGCACTAAACTTTCATCCCCAACAATACCATTTGTGGTGTTATTACACTATATACAGACGTTATATATAAGTATGTATATATTTTGTTCACCACAACTGTACAGCTAAGCTGATATAGTTTGTTCAGGCACTAAGAGTCGTCGCTATACACAGATGGCGGCTCCCTCACTCATTCAAGGTCACACGCACTAAACTTTCTCCCCCAACAACACCAGTTGTGGTGTTATTACACTATATACAGACGTTATATATAAGTATGTGTATATTTTGTTCACCACAACTGTACAGCTAAGCTGATATAGTTAGTTCAGGCACTAAGAGTCGTCGCTATACACAGATGGCGGCTGGCGGCTCCCTCACTCTTTCAAGGTCACACGCACTAAACTTTCTCCCCCAACAATACCTTTTGCAGTGTTATTACCCTATATACACATATTATATATAAATATCTACATGTTTTATGCACCGTAACTGTACACCTAAGCTTGTAGTGCCCAAAGAGCATAGTGACCACCCTCTAAACAGCTAGACAAATCGTGCAGACGACGTCACCTCCGTCACCCATATGGCTCCTCCCAGCATAATCCTTTTGCTGTTATTACACTAATACACACATTATATATAAGTATCTACATTTGTGTTCACCATAGAGAACCACTGACCTGGTATGGTGAATGCAAACAATAACAGGTGGCCACACAGTCAGTAAACGATGCTGTCTCCCTCCGTCTCTCAGCATCACTCCTCCCACAGCGCTAATTATTACAACAATCCTGCTATTATCACAACCCTGGTTATTTATATCACAGTCATTGGTCATCTGTAATATTGTCATCGCTAAATAATAACAATTATATATTTATTTTGACATTTTTCGGCGATGCTGTGGTCACAAGCTGAACATCAATGCTGTTCGATCATGCTGCGTGCGCCGGCCTTGGTTGCTCCAACAGTACTGTGCCTCTCACACCTGAGAATATTGCCCACGATTTTTTTTAAAATGGCATCTGTTTACAAGAGCCCTGAGGAAGCTACTGTGAACCCCGTGTAGCCGCGGGCCATTTGAATCAGGCCTGGCACCCTATGGCGTATATATACGCCATGCGCACCATGGGACATGTTACTCAGGGCGTATATATATGCCATGCGCAGTTTAAGGGTTAAGAATAAATAATTTTCAGTCCACATTTAGTTTTTTTTGTTTACTTTCTGTAAAGTTATCCAATTTACGTTCTTATAACATAAATATAACATTTATATGACGTCAGTATAACGTTATTTACACGACATCATTACGTTATTATGATGTTATATTAATGTATAATTCCTGTATGAAAACCAGAATATATATATTGAACTTTATGTTTTAAACCTTGTTAAGTTATCATAAAACTTGGAATAAGACGGTAAGCATGCTTTACTTATGAAAATATACAAACAAATCAACAAAAACATTTTAACATAAAAAACATAAACATAACATAAATTAATTGCATGCATGGGAGTTAACTGGAACTCTGTAATATTGCATACATGAACCTTAAGGTACAAACCCAGTGTATTTACCCATGCAGTTCTTTCCTAAATCTAAATTTTTCCAATTTTTACACTTTGTTTCGAGTTCTGTCTTGTGTTGCTACTTTTAATACCCCATTAATGTCCCCTTTATTATGTCCATTCATCCCATTGTGCACCTCTACCATATGTCACTCCTAATTCTTTGCTTTTCTAGAGAATGTAATATAAGCTTTGACAATCTTTCTTCATATGACAGGTTAACAGGTAGAACAAAGATTACCATTTATATATGGATAACTATTATAAGTCGGTTTGAATGAGTGAATTGCTGCTTGAAGATAGGTATATACACGTGTGGTACTATCAGATTGCATCGTGGTGAGCCTAAAACCCTTCAGATCCAAGCAAAGGGTAAATGCCAGCAGATACAATTGCGAACACATTGATACCAAAATGAAAGACATATGACGAGAATTGAGGTAACCAAAGTGAAAAGAGTGTTCAAATTACATTGCACTAGAGTGCTCCCGGGTTACTTTCTCTCACTTTCTCTGTTTTGTGCGGATGGTACGCCGTGCTTTTGGAGTTTATATGCATTTAAACCTGTAGATAATTCTATTGCGAACACATTGACACCAAAATGAAAGATCTAGGATGACAATTAAGGTGACCAAAATGAAAAGAGTGTATTCATTTTATCGCTCTTGTGCGCTCCCTGGTAACACACTCTCGCTTTCTTTGTTTGTTGCGGATGGTAAGCCGGGCTTTTGGAGTTTATATGCCTTTAGTCCTGTAGAGAATTCTATTGCGAACACATTGATGCCAAATTGAAAAACCTAGGATGAGAATTGAGGTAACAAAGTTGAAAAGGGTATACACTTTTCAGTATTATCACGCTCTCTAATGTAATGAGAGTTGCCTGAGGGTGGCTCAGCTTTCTTTTTCTGGTACCCTTGGCCTACATTCATCTTGTCGGCGGGTGGAGCACGCTGCTGTCTTTGACATTATATGCACATAGTTCTGTTGGGAATTCTATTGCGAACGCATTGATACCAAAATGAAAGACATAGGACAAGAATTAAGGTGACAAAGTTGAAAAGAGTATACACTTTTCAGTATTTCCGCACACTACCAGGGAATGTCCAAAAAAAATGGAGAGAGTGGAGGGGTAACTTGCCCAAAACACGAAAGTGTTTGGGGAGATTAACTTTCGTTCAATACTATTATGCAAGAGGAGCCACACATCTATGGTTCATCCAATAAAATCAGCAGACTTCTAGATGTTACTACTGCTCGGCTTAGACTCGGTTACAAGTATTTCTGGGAATTCTCATTATCTGCCGATGTAGACCTGACCAAATGTTAACTGTCAACAAAATTATTTGCACACCCCTCCGTCACTATGTGATAGTGAATTCAGAGACAATTCTATAACCAATGTACCAACGATGTATCAATATTTCATTCAAAATGATCTGGTACCAGAAATTTTAGCCAAATATCCCCAGTTTGCTAACTGTAAGTAGTAACTAAGTGATTGTAACCTATCCACCGCTGCCCACTGGATGGGGAGCGGTGTGCAGGGCAAACATATCAATTGTAACACTAGCTCTCCACATATGTCAGTTGCTTAATTTAGAAACTGTACTTGTGATCGATCTCGAACCCATTGTTGATGTGACGACTTATACTGAATTTTGTATGTAGCTCATCAAGATTGTAACTTGCTTAGCTAAATGAATTGTGGGGTTCAGTCCCTGAGCCCATTATGTGCCTCTGCAACCCTTTCCACTACCGCCCACAAGATGGGTATGGGGTGCATAATAAATGAACTAAACTAACTTTAAGGCATCCTGAAAGAAAGCTTGGAGGGCTTGAAAAATTGCAGAACGAAGCCTTGAGGATAATCCTTGGGTGCCTTCGTACCACAAAGATACTTAATATGAGAAAGGAACTTAATATTCCGAGCGTTGTTTATCGTGTTACTGAAAATAACTGTCAAATTGGTATAAAAATGCTTAGGCTAGCTCATCCTAACCCTTGCACAGAAGCCCTCCAGAATTTCTTTATTGAATGTAAACATTGTTTCAAATAGATAAATAAAATTGGAACTGAACTCAGAAAGTATCAGATTTATAATTTGTACCAAGAGAGACAACAATAGCACTTTCCTGCACTGTAGGAAATTACACCCTTTTCAATTTTAATCCCTCCCTTTCCATCAAAGGAGCAAATTAGAGATCAGTCCCAGCTTTGTTTTGAGGCAAAGCTCAACGTCTTAAGCCATATTGATGCTCTGTCCACAGAGCATTCTCTCTCTCAAATCATATACACTGAAGGTTTCCTAGAGCGCCCAACGGGTGCAGCTGGAAGTTCAGTTGTCCTGGCAATAGGATATGACTTATATTTTGAGTGGGGAGTCCGTATAAACAACTGGGCCTCTACCCTTCAGACTGAACTATTTGCCTTGCTCCTTGCACTGAAATGTGTACAAGTATCCAAACTTGATACATTAATTGTAAGTGACTCTTTATCATCCTTAATTGCTCTCAACTCTTTAAGACATAACTGTAACATGCTTGTGTCTGAAGCTAGACACAAATACAATAACAACTTGAGGAACCTTATCATAAACAATAATCTCAACAAAAATCACATAGTTCTCAGAGGTGATTTCAATATTGACCTAGGGCTACAAAATAACCCTCAAGTAGACTATTTCCTCAACAGTATGAATTCCTGTATGTTCATCCCCGCAATTACCAGGCCCACCCGAGTCACTCAAACATCTGCGACTACCCTGGATCACTGATGGACCAACATAACAGCTCCTCTTATATCAAGTATAATCACTGACAGAACAACTGACCACTATCCTACCTTCCTTGTAGCGAACATGGCCATAACACCACCAGGTAACAAGAAAATTACCTTTAGGTTACAATGTGAAGCGGCAATAGGCAATCTCACAAATGTCCTCCACAATGTAAACTGGGAATCTAAATTTATCAATACACAGGATAATAATTCGTTAACTAGCCTCTTTCCAAAATTTTAAGCCTTTACAATACTTATTGTCCTCTCCTCATCAAGCAAGTAACTGGCAAAAGGTTAAATAATCCCTGGCTCACCAATGGCATACTTAAAGCAATCGACAAGAAACATGAATATGAAAAAAAAACTTAGGATAGGCCTAGTTGGAAAAGAAGTAGTTAAGAGGTACTCATCAGTGCTTACCAGTATAATAAGAGCAAAGCGTTCCTATTACGAGAATAGATTCAAAGAAGCAAAAGGCAACATAAAAAGCACATGGAGAGCCATCTCTACCATCCTAGGAGGTAAACAACATTTACATAATAAGATAAAAATCTCCAAGGATGGTTATACACCTGCAACAGATCTTGAAACAGCAACTAAATTTAATAGCTTCTTTTCATCGTTTGGTGCTAACCTTGCTTGAAAAATCCCAGAGACTCGGACATATGTTACCACATATCTTTCACGCAGCTATCCAAACTCTCTTCTCCTCTCTCCGGTCAGCCCTACAGATGTTGTGCCCATCATTCACTCGCTAAAAACCAAAGCTGGGAACATTAGTGAAATACCATCGATGGTACACAGGCGTGCCTCCCATGCCCTTGCACCATCCATAGCATTGCTGTTCAACAAATCCCTAGAGTGTCATACCTTCCCTGATATCCTTAAAAAAGCAAGAGTAACGCCAGTTCATAAAGGAGGTAACACGGCAGACATAAATAATTACAGACCCATATCGAATCTACCTATATTATCAAAAATATTTTTTTTTTTTTTTTTACAAACAGCTCTACTCCAATCTTGTAAAATTCAATATACTAAGTCCCTGTCAGTTTGGCTTCCGCTCCCAAAAGAGTACCAATGATGCTATTGTTAGTCTGCTTGACTTAATCTTCTCAGCCCTTGACAAAAGTGAGTTTCCAATTGAACTCTTCATCGGCCTGAGAAAGGCCTTTGATACTGTTAACCATAACTACCTCTTACTTAAATTCCACCATTATGGAATCCGTGGCCTTGCCCTAAACTATATCCGATCCTATCTTAGTAACAGACACCAATATGAAGCCATCAATGATATAACCTCTCCCACTCTACCACTTACCGTAAAGGTGCCACAGAGCAGCATCCTAGGACCCTCCTGTTTCTTATATACATCAATGATCTCCCTAATGTCTCTAACATACTTAAACCTATATTGTTGGCTGATGATACTACTCATCTACTCTGACCCCAACCCACTCCTGTTAAATAATGTTGTAAACAATTAATTAAAAAAAGTCTACTTGTGGATGTCAACCAACAAACCTCACACAAAACATAGAAAAGACCTACTATATCTTATTTGGAAACAAATCAACAAATGCAATTCAGCTTCAGATAGATAATGTAAACATTAGCAATAAAAATGATGGAAAATTTCTTAGCCTATACTTAGACAAGAGACTCAACTTCCGCACCCATATACAACACATAACTAAAAAGGTTTCTAAAACAGTTGGTATACTGTTTAAGATCAGATATTATGTACCCTACTCTGCTCTCCTCTCACTCTATTATGCACTTATCTATCCCTATCATTCTTATGGTGTTTGTGCTTGGGGTTCAACCTCTGCAAACTACCTCAAGCCCATCATCATGCAGTAAAAATCTGCTATCAGGACAATAACTAACTCTACCTTCAGACAACACACAGCTCTCTTGTTCAAATCCTTAAACATGCTAAACAAATTCACTCCATACATTCGCCTGTGTAAATTACGTTTATAAAGGCCTTTTTCTAAGTGCAAACCCTGTTCTGAAACTCTTCCTGGACAGATGTAATAGAACACATGGCCACCCCACCAGACATAAATATCTCTTTGATATCCCCAGAGTCAAACTTAATCTATGTAAACACTCTATGTAAATAAAGGGACCTAGTCTATGGAACTCACTCCCTTATAATGATTTGAAAAGCTGTCCAACTTCTGCCATATTCAAAAATAAAACCAAAAAGTACCTAATTTCATCTTCATAGTTTTCTACCATGGGCTTTATCTTCACACTGTTTCTAGTGTTACTCAATCCCCCAATATTTGTACCTAAGCCATATTACTTTAACTTTGTAATCTTAGATATCATCTGATATCATGGTTGTTGTATTGAGTGCATATACTACTGCATTATTCCTTGAAACTTTTCCTCGAAATGATCTTCATATTGTGCTTCAGTGAACCAATGAATAACCCTGAAATGCTATCCTCATGTACCCAGTAATCCTTGTTTCTTTATTGTGCATTGTTAATATTGTGTATTATTCTGATCTGCTTTTGTGTCAAAATTTCTTCAAATTACCTGCAAACACTTTTGTTGATTTTACTGTAATTATTCTACTTAAAATTATCTGTACCTGTAAAGAAAAGCTGTAAAATACCTGCCAACATTTTTTATCAATTTTACTGTTAATTTATAAAAAAAAATTCTGTTTAAGGACTTACCCGAAACGCTATGTGTGCTAGTGGCTTTACAAGAATGTTAATTCAACTTATTTTCTATATTCTCTGTTAACCCCCAATGTAACTTCTTGTATATAAATAAATAAGAATAAAATAATAAAAATAACAAAACTATTAATGATGGGTTCAAGCGACGAGGGAGTAATGCGCAAAGCATCCCTCACCTGTGACGTCACAGCGTCATCTGACGCCATATCAACACAGCGGCCATTTTGTCGTGAGTTCAGTAATGGCGAGGACTAACCCTTCATGCAAACTGCACCTACTATCAAGAAGAAGAAGATTTTGTGTTCCACCGATATTATTATCGTAAGTAAACACTTATATTTTATATTTTATTATATTAATTGATTCTATTTTTCTGTAATAAAGGTCCAAAGGGGTGTTAAGGAACAAGGGTACTGTGTTGGGAAGTGAGGGCTGTTACTGGTGTCTGTGGGATGTGAGGCCTTGTACCAACCACTACCACCACCAGTACCTTGTCTTGCATCCTGCTTAGTATTCCTATTGAGATATGAAGTATTATTGCATTCATATAATTATTCATTCACAGTCATTACTATTTTTATGGGCTATGTTCTGTTACCCTAATGCTTTTTACCCCTGGGCATGTCCATTTACTCTCCAGCCCTTCACAAGCCACTGCTGCACCCCCTCCATGCCCATACTTACTGTGCTTATTCTTACAGGACTGCACTGCATTATGTGGTGCTCACTGCCTGGACACCTTGGCAATGTAGAGACAGATATTCTGCAATACCGTGATGTTAGCAGTAGAGTGATAAGCTGACACACGGGAGGTACAATGGAAAGAAGTTGAGTATCAACTCTTGTAATTTATATTGCTTCCAGTGAGTTTTTAGTTTTCTTATAATCACTATGTTATCTATCCTCTACAACCTAGTTATCTGCTTGATACATGCATTATAGGGTTCTGGTAGTTGTTATACTCACCAAGCCCTTCCAAGGCCAGGCTTGACATGTGAGAGCTTGGTCCAACAGGCTGTTGCTTGGACAGGCCCCTCAGGCCCACATATCCACCACAGCCTTGTTTGTCCGGCACTTCAAAATCAAATGTTTATTTACGCAAGGTACATACATATTTTTAGGTAAGGTACTCTTTATTTGGGTAAATTTATCTTCGTAGTATTTAGTTTTGGCTCGTCTAATTATCTTGGAAAGCAATAACGAGTAATTCTTTGAGAATTCTTTGGAGACAATTCCTAACCTATACTTCTCCCAACCTATACTTCTTCTCAAGGTCATCTTCACTTCTTGAAGATGTTCAGATTTTCTCTTGAAGATGTCGACGGTTGTTCCAGCAATACTGTATTTCTTTTATTGCTGAAAACCTGTTTTCAGCCATAAAAAAATAATCCTGAATCCAGAAAAAAAATCCCTTTTGTATCATCTGGAAATTTTCAAATATTGCTGATCAAACCTGAGTCTAAATTATTTGTATATATTATGAATTACAGAGGTCCCAGGACAGGGTTTTGAGGCACTCCACTTACATTTTCCCACTCTGACTTAACCCCCATTTATACAAACTCAGTCTTATCTTTTAGCTAATAATTTATTGTACACACCATACTCAGCCTGTGTAGGGTAGTTTAGTGTGCATGTGTAGTATATATATTTGTGTAGTATATTTGGTATATTTAATGCCTCTAACCTCTCCTCATAGTTCTTGTCCTTCAGTTCTGGGAGCCACTTAGTAGCATGTCTTTGCACCTTTTCCAGTTTGTTTATGTGCTTCTTAAGATATGGGCACCATACAACCGCTGCATATTCCAGCTTTGGTCTAACAAAAGTCGCGAACAATTTCTTGAGTATTTCGCCATCCATGCATTTAAAAGCTCTGAATATTAAACTTTACCTGCAATTGGTTGTTGCTGTATTTATAGAATATGATTTGCTCTGCTTTACATTTGTTTGTTCCTTTTTTTCAAAATTTCTTTCTGCCTCTCTCCTCACTGCCGTGTAGTTGTTTCTCTTTGTATTACTGGTATGTTTGGGGGTTTGGCCTCTTCGTATATTGATTCCATTTTTGTGTCTTTTGGTCTCTGGCCGTCTTGAAATTTCAGTTGAACAAATCCTGTTTCCTAGTTCTGCATCTCTGTTTTGGTATAAATGTTTTTGTTCCTTTATCATATATTTCACAAAATTGACATACTGTGCATTAATTCATCTCAATTACTTCCTTTCCTAACAGCAAGCCTTTCCAGTAAAATTCTTTGAATTCTTTTCTGACTTCCGGCCTAATGTTTGTTTTATCCTAGTGTGTATGATGCCTAGCGTGTGTCTGGTGCCTGTTGTGTTAAACCGAAGATAAATGCATAAGTATAGGTCCAATAATTTAATGAGTTATTTTATGAAGTAATCTTTGTTGATAGTGCTCGTTGTGTGTCTGCAGGTGCATTCAGTGTGTGTATGATTCAGTATGTGTATGAGTATGTTGTATGTTGACTACTACACATTGGGTTCTATTAGTCAGGAAATTGTATATCCATCTGCCTATTTTTCCGGTAATTCCTTTTGAACGCATTTTATGTGCAATAACACCATGGTCACATTTGTCAAAGGCTTTTGCGAAATGTGTAAATTACATCAGCGTTTTGTTTGTCTTCCATGGCATCTAGTGCCATGTCAGAGTGGCCAGCAACTGTGATAGGCAAGAGCACCCTGTTCTGAAACCATGTTGTCTGGGGTTATGGAGATGCTGTGATTCCATGTATTTTGTGATCTTACTTCTTAGCATTCTCTCAAAGATTTTTATGATGTGCGATGTTAGTTTATTTATTTATTTATGCATATACAAGAATGTACATAAGGAATGTGAGGATACAAATATGGTAATTACAGTCTTGTAAAGCCACTAGCACGCGCAGCGTTTCGGGCAGGTCCTTAATCTAAGAAAATTTTAAGGAGGTAAATACTTGCAAAATTAATAGACAAAAAATGATAACAGATTACATGGAATGAAAAAAAAAGATGAGAGAAAATTGTAGGTACAGTATATTAAAGCACATAGGTAGCTAAGATTGCTTGCAATGACAGCTTAAAATGGTAGTTGACAACAAATTGGTAGGCACAATACAGCAGAAACAATATAAGATTGATTGCAATGACAGCTTGAATGGTAGTTGACAAAAATTGGTAGTCACAATACAGCGTATGGCTAGCACATAAAAGAAGACAGCAATGAACACAATGATAAGGTTGTTTGATATTATATAAAAATTAGGAGATTGGGTAACACTAGGTACAGAGCAAATTTAAAGCTCAGTGTAGGAAACTAAATAGATGAAGTTAGGTACTTTTTGGTTTTGCTTTTAAATAAGGCAAAAGTTTTACAGTTTTTCAATTCACTAGGGAGTGAGTTCCATAGACCAGGTCCCTTAATTTGCATAGAGTGTTTACACAGATTAAGTTTGACCCTGGGGATATCAAAGAGATATTTATTTCTGGTGTGGTGATAATGGGTCCTATTACATCTGTCCAGGGAGAGTTTCAGAGCATGGTTTGCATTTAAGAACAGGGTTTTGTAAATGTAGTTGACACAAGAGAATGTGTGGAGGGAGTTAATATTTAGCAAGTTTAGGGATTTAAACAAGGGAGCTGAGTGTTGTCTGAAAGCAGAGTTAGTTATTAATCTGATAGCAGATTTTTGCTGTGTGATGATGGGCTTAAGGTGGTTTGCAGTGGTAGACCCCCCATGCACAGATACCATAATTAAGATAGGGGTAGATTAGTGCATAATATAGTGAGAGGAGAGCAGAGTTAGGAACATAATATCTGATTTTGGAGAGTATACCAACTGTCTTAGAGACTTTCTTAGTTATGTGTTGAATGTGGGTGCTGAAGTTGAGTCTCTTGTCTAGGAATAGGCCAAGAAACTTGCCATCATTTTTATTACTGATGTTAATGTTGTCTATCTGTAGCTGAATTGCATTTGATGATTTGCTTCCAAATAAGATGTAGTAAGTCTTTTCGATGTTTAATGTTAGTTTGTTCGTTGACATCCATAAGTGGACTTTTTTTAATTCATTATTCACAACATTATTTAGTGTATGTGGGTTGAGGTTTGAGTAGATAAGGGTAGTATCGTCAGCAAACAATATAGGTTTGAGAATATTAGAGACATTAGGCAGATCGTTTATATATATAAGAAATAGAAGAGGTCCTAAGATGCTGCCCTGTGGCACTCCAACGGTAATTGGTAGAGTGGAAGAAGTTGTATCATTGATGGTTACATATTGGTGTCTGTCACTAAGATAGGATCGGATGTAGTCAAGGGCAAGGCCTCGGATTCCATAATGCTGGAGTTTAAGTAAGAGGTAGTTGTGATTAACAGTATCAAAGGGTTTTCTTAGGTCAATGAAGAGTCCAATCGGAAACTCATTTTTGTCAAGGGCTGAGTAGATAATGTCAAGGAGACTAATGATTGCATCATTGGTGCTCTTTTGGGACCGGAAGCCAAACTGGCAGGGGCTGAGCATGTCGAATTTTACGAGGTAGGAATAGAGCTGTTTGTAAATAATTTTTTCAAATATTTTTGATAGAATGGGTAGATTTGATATTGGTCTATAATTGTTTATGTCCGCCGGATTGCCTCCTTTATGGACTGGCGTTACTCTTGCTTTTTTGAGGATATCAGGGAAGGTGTGATACTCTATAGATTTGTTGAACAGTAGTGCTATGGGTGGGGCAAGGGCATGGGAGGCTCTCTTGTACACAATGGATGGAATTTCACTGGTGTTCCCTGCCTTGGTTTTTAGAGAATGTATGATGGACACAACATCTGCTGGGCTGATTGGTGAAAGGAGAAGAGAGTTTGGATAGCTGCCTGAGAGATATGTGTTAATATGTGTCTGAGTCTGTGGGATTTTACTGGCAAGATTAGCACCAACCGATGAAAAGAAACTATTAAATTCATTTGCCATTTCTAAGTCAGTTGACGGTATACCCCCATCCTTGTAGAGTTTTATTTGGTTATGTGAGTGTTGTTTAGTTCCTAGGATACTAGAGATAGTTTTCCAAGTGCTTTTCATGTTGCCTTTTGCTTCATTAAATCTATTCACATAATATGCTAGTTTTGCCTTTCTTATGATACTGGTAAGCATTGATGAGTACCTTTTAGCTACTTCCTTTGAAACTAGGCCAATCCTAACTTTCTTTTCATATTCATGTTTCTTGTTGATTGAGTTGAGAATGCCACTTGTGAGCCATGGATTGTTTAATCTTTTGTCAGTTACTTGCTTGGTAAGAAGGGGACAATGAATGTTGTAGAGGCTTAGAGTTTTGGAGATGAAGAGGTTAGCTAATGAATTTATATCATGGGTATTAATGAATTCAGAATCCCAGTTAATATTGTAAAGTGCCTCTGTAAGATTGTCTAAAGCTGATTCACTGTGTAGCCTAAATGAAAGTTTCTTGCTTTTTGGTGGTGTTATGTCCATGTTCGCTATGAGAAAGGTAGGATAGTGGTCAGTTGTTCTGTCGTAGATTATACCAGATACAAGGGGAGCTGTTATGTTTGTCCATATGTGGTCCAAGGTAGTGGCTGATGTTTGAGTGACTCGGGTAGGTTTGGTGATTGTGGGGATTAGCATACAGGAGTTCATGCTGTTAAGGAAATAGTCAACTTGAGAGCAATTTTGTTGCCCCAGGTCAATATTAAAATCTCCTCCCAGAATGATGTGGTTTTTGTTGAGATTGTTGTTTATAATAAGATTCCTTAGGTTGTCTGAGAAAGAAGCTATATTAGTATTGGGAAATCTATAGATGGCTCCAATAGTCAAAGAGGATTTAAGGGATTTAATTGTAAACTGAGCAAAAGTATATTCACAGTAGTCATCTCTGTCACTAATAACACTGTTGCAGATAAATGTATCTCGGTAATATATAGCTGTGCCACCACCTTTTCTATTAGGCCTACAGTTATGAATGGCTTTATAACCAGCTAAGTTGTAGAGTTGGGTATAGTCTTTATTTAGCCAAGTTTCTGTTAAAATAATGAACGATAGGTTAGTACCTATTGCTGTGAGTAATGCATTTAAATCGTCAAAATGTTTACCAAGTGATCTAACATTTTGGTTATAAACTGATAGACAGGTGCTATTTTGAAGTTTGTTTTTAGCCTGGTGTGCTGTGAAATACTTGCAATAATGATGATCAATGTGCTGGTTGGTGTAGATATGAGACAGAAGATTTTGATCAGGATCAATATCAGTGTGCATAGGGATCACGATACAAGATACACGATAAAGCAAAACACAAGAATAAAAGCAAATACAATAAAATAGTAACAATTTAGAAGTAAAATAAAGATCCAATAGATAGCCAGGAAGGACACAGAAGTTACATAAAATAGAAAAACAAAAAATCAGTAGAGACTGACAATATAAATGTAAAATAAAAAATAATAAGAAAAATGATAATCATAAAAAAAAATGATCTTGAAGATAATTAGCTTAGTAATGGTTAATTAACAGGGTAATAAAAAGCCCTAGGTTTAGTGACAAGGGGATTAACTAAGAACAAATAATTAAGAGTATAAAACAGGCAAAGATGACAAAAAAAAAAAAAAAAAAAAAAAAAAAAAATCACCTTTGGAAAGGAAAGGCAGAGCTTAAGTACACTTTGGTTGTATGTGAGACTACAAATTATGTTCTGGTTATTCAGCTGATATCCCACAGTCATCCAGGAAAGAAGTGAGGTGTGCTTCAGTGGTTATGACATAAGTTTTTCCAGAGTCAGTCTTCCTAGCTATTATTTTACCATCGCGCACAAAACAATGTTTAATAGCAGTGGATCTATTGCAAATTCCACGTAGTTTAAATAAGAGATTTTGTCTGAATCTGGTAAGACATTCATTCACATAAACATTGGATTTCATAGCGACTGCAGTAGTGATAAGGTCTGACTTGCGGGAGCAGCTATCAAACTTCACCCTTATCTTTCTGTTGTTTGTACCAGATGATTTGGTACCCACTCTATAAGCTGACTTAATGTCTCTTGCTTCGATTGAATAATTCAACTTAGTACGCAATTCCTGGATCACGATGGCAGTACAGTCTTCTCTGTCAGTTTCATGGGGAAAATCATGTGATGAGATGATGACAGAATCAAGGAGCTTAAGTTGGTCTGATTCGTCTTGGGTTGCAGTGTGTTGCTGTTGTAGGGAGTTAAAATGGTTCTCTAACTTTTGTAGCATCTCTTCTTGCTTCTTAGAGGTTTCTGCTGGTTTAAAGTTAGTAACCGAGATCTGAAGAGAGCTTAATTCCTGTTCGAGGTGGCCGACTCTGGCAGACAGATCTTGGTTAATCTTGTGCATGGCCAAAGCATCACTCTGAAGCTTCTTTATCAGGTCCGACTGCTCTCGGATTATAGACTTTTGGTCGTCATGTATTTGAGTCAATAATCTGAGCCATGGATTATCAGCGAGACGCTTAAAGTCAGTACATGGGGAGGCAGCTCGTTTAAGTTGCTCCATATGGTTACATAACTGTTGTAATCGTAGCTCTCATCCTGTAACTACACTTTGGTAATTACATATGACAGTGTCAGACCACTGAGGAAGAATTGAAACAGGGATTATAGCACTAACTGTTGTTAGTGCTATCGGTCTGTAGTTTTTTGCCTCTGCCTTATTTCCTCCTTTATGGGGCAGTGCTATCTCTGCTGTTTTTAGTATGTCAGGGATAATGCCAGTATCTAAGCTTTGTCTCCAAAGAATGTGAAGGGCCTGCGATAACGTTTTTTTTACAGTTCTTGATGAATATAGAGTTCCAAGAGTCAGGGCCTGGTGCAGAGTGCATAGGCATACTGTCTATGGCTTCTTCAAAATCCAGTGGGGATAGGATGACATCTGATATATGATTTGATGTTGGTATCATATCCATGAAAAATTCATTTGGGTTATCAATCTTCAGTATGTTCAGTGGCTCGCTGAAAACAGTCGTACTGATTGTGTGGTAAGGCGTACTGATTCTTGTGTGGTATTGTGGTAAGTGCAATAATATGTATTGTTTCATTGCAGATAAGAGATTCCAGATCGTTCCAGATTTCCGAAGTACTGAAATGCACACCATACAGGCTTGGTGGATCTAGATGCAAGGTAAAATAATTTACATTTACTTGAATATATTTTTAGCTAATTATCAGTATATATATAATATATTTATATATATATATATATATATATATATATATATATATATATATATATATATATATATATAATATATATATATAATATATAATATATATAATTATATGTGTGGGTGTGTGTATAAATTTGTGTGTGTATGTGTAAATCATGGAAATTAACATGTGGTGAAAAATGTGACCGTGTCAGACCATGGAAGAAGATTTGAAACAGGAAATTCCTTAAGTACTTTCATATTTAAATAATACATGTTCAGAAGGAATCAAGTAAATGTAAATTATTTCAGGAGGAATGATTCCTTCTGAAGATATATTATTGAAATACGAAAGTACTTAAGGAAATCCCTGTTTCAATTCTTCCTCAGTGGTCTGACACTGTCATATGTAATTACCAAAGTGTAGTTACAGGATGAGAGCTACACTCGTGGTGTCCCATTTTCCCATATAACCTCTTGTTCTTGAAATACCAGGTCTCGGGAAATCTTCCCTATCAAGTTTATCAATTCCTGTTACTGTTTTGTACGAAGTGATCATATCTTCTCTTTTCCTTCTGTCTTCTAGTTTTGGAATATTTAATGCCTCTAATGTCTCCTCATAGATCCTGCCCTTCAGTTCTGGGAGCCACTTAGCAGCATGTCTTTGCATTTTTTTCAGTTTGTTGATGTGCTTCTTAAGAGGGGTCAGTTAGTTTTTTAAAAGTTGTTCAATGTCAACCAATATTTTTTGACTAGTTGTATATGAAAAGGGCTGCAATTGTTCCAATTTTCAGTACTGCAGTTCTAGATAGAAAGGGAGATTTTTTTTCAACGAATATTGCACATTTTCAAGTGTTTATAAACAACCACACCTTTCAGATCATTCTATAACAATTTTCTGTCTCATTAGCATATAATAAAGGATCTGTAGGAAGGGATTTTCCAAACACATCTTTAGTTTTCCTAATGCAAATAGTCAAAGTTCCCCCCCCTAAAATTATGCAAATATATCATGTTTATTGCTATTATAAAATCAATAAATGAACTTAGGAAGCAAAGCTTGTGCTAGATTTTAGAGACATACACTACATATAAGGTGTAAGTTTCATGTAAATTGAATAAAAAATGAGTTATAAGAATTTTTGTTACTTGAAATAAATAAGTAAAAAATAAGGTCTAAGGTGCTGCCATCTGTGGCTGAGGTTGACATAACCAATTTCCTGGCCCCCTTTGCACCCTTACAGATAGGCTTATGATCCATCAGGTGTATAAGTTTCATGCAAATCGTCCGATAAATAAGAAAAATAAAATTAAAAAACCAATTTTTTTTTAACTTTTTTTAATAAAGCTAAATATATATATATATATATATATTCTTAATATATGCTATTGTGATAGCTGAGGGTCATAGACATGATTTCAGTTGACACGTGTGTTTGATAATTGTTTTTGATCATTTTGGAAATTTTTTGACACAATTCAATATTTTGTTTCTCCCTTCCTATTTATGCTACGATGCTGAGAATTGGACCAGATGAAACCCTTTTCATATACAACACGTCAAAAAAGTTTGATTGAACTCGAACCAGTTTTCCTTTTGTGCTACGAACCCGGATCCAGCGTCCGAGCCCGGAGCAGTGACGACCGCGTCATCTGTGGGTCAGCTCCCGAAACCCCCTCCAAACGGACGACGACACCTGGTGAGGACGACGCAGATTGGCCACAAGGGCCAGTTCCAGTCCTGTGCAGCTCACAACACAGCCGCTCCTGACCTCTGGTGAGGTGGTGCTCTGACGACAGCGCCATCTATGGAGTGGATACGTCAGGCGTTTGTGCCTGAGCCCGTAAGTGAGGTGTTTTAGTGTGTCCCAGGTATTGATGACGTGTCTGCTTACAGAGTCGACCTGGGACTGCTGTGTTGGAAGTTGAGTCAGTCTACCCGAGGCAGCCGTCTCCATACCGTGTGCTTTGCTGCAGCAGCTGTGAAGTCGTCCGCCGGAAGAACACTGTGGTGTTACCCTGCCAGTGGAGTGGAAGTTGAAAGGATCGTCGTTCCCGGGACCGACTGCTGGAGACGTTTATCCACTGGGGTATTGAGGACAGGAGAATGATTTGTGGTGTCACACGAGGCTCCTGTCTAGGGCGTTCCCCTTATATCGTTCGTGGAGTGGCCTGACCAGCCTTGCTGATCCGGAACCTGCCAGCAGACCAGCTGGACATGTGGTTGACGGCCTCCACGGCGGTGCCCCCAGTGGACCTGTGTTTTGGCTGACCTGTGGCCAGGGTAGGCTCAACTTCTCAGAGGATTCGTTGTGTGGCCACGGAAGCACCGAGGACTCAGCACCGAGAGAGTTGAACCAGAGTCTTCAGGAGAAGACGATTGTGCGATTCTTCAGTACGAAGACAATTCCCTTGAACAGTGTTAATACCCCTCCCCCTGTAATCTTTTTATATATTATTTATTGGTGGTGGTTAATATATTATATTAAGTTTTTGCCTTTATTTCCCTTCCCCTTTAAGTTACTTGCGTCACGGATCACATCCCTTGAAAGCCACTACTGGCTTGGGGTCGGATACAACTTCCTCTAACAACATCAGAGTAAGAACCCCGTTGCGTCCAGAGAGGGCCGTAACATTTTGGCATATACGAATCTAAAGCCCCCTTAAGTTATGGGCACTATACAACCACTGCATATTCTAGCTTTGGCCTAACAAAAGTAATGAATAATTTCTTTAGTATTTCGCCATCCATGTACAATATTTAAAAGCAATTTTGAAGTTAGAAAGCGTGTCATTGGCTCCTCGCACAACGTTCTTTATGTGGTCCTCAGGTGATCGTTTCCTATGTAGAACCACCCCAATCTCTCTCTTTATCATAAGTCTTTAAAGATGTTCCTCATAATTTATAGGTTGTGTGTGGGGTCTATGTTCTCCTATTCCACATTCCATAACATGGCATTTATTTACATTACATTCCATTTGCCAAGCGGTGCTCCATATACTTATTTTGTCCAGGTCTTCTTGAAAGACATTACAATCATCTAAATTTCTTATCCTTCCTATTATCTTAGCATCATCAGCAAACATGTTCATATAATTCTGTATTGCATCTGGCAGATTATTTATGTAGACAATGAACATCACCAGTTCAAGAATAACCCTGTGGTACTCCACTTGTGACATTTCTCCAGTTTGATTGCCCCTGATTACTGCTCTCATTTTTCTATCAGAAAATTTTTCATCCATGTTAGAAGCTTACCTGTCACCCCTCCAATATGTTCCAGTTTTCAGATCAACCTTTTATGTGAGACATTTGAAAGTCTATTTTTGGTCCAGATAGATGCAGTCAACCCAACCATCTCTTTCCTGCAAAATCTCTGTGGCTCGATCATAGAAACTGAGTAAATTTGATACACTGGATTTTCAAGATCGAAAACCATACTGTCTGTCTCATATTATATCGTTTCTCTCCAGTTGCTCTACTCATTTAGTTTTAATTATTTTTTCCAATATTTTGAGCATTACACTTGTCAGTGATACAGGTCTAAAATTGAGGGGGTCTTCCCTGCTGCAACTTTTGTAAATTGGAACTATGTTAGCCTTTTTCCACACATCTGCTATGACTCCTGTACACAGGCATGTCTGAAAAATCCGCTGAAGTGGTATGGTGAACTCGGGTGCACATTCTCTCAGAATCTATGGTGAAACTCCATCTGGGCCAACTGCTTTGTTCCTACTTAGCTCCAAGAATATTTGTTTCACTTTGTCTCTAGACACCTCTGTGCTCTGTTGTTCTCTGGAATTCTTATTGTCTGGTTCCCTGAAGATCTCATTTTATACAAACACACTTTGGAACTTTTCCTTAAATGTTTCACACATTTCCTTTTCATTTTCCGCGTATCTGTCCCCCATTTTCAACATCTGAATATTATCCTTTACATGCAGCTTGCTTTTAATGAATTTATAGAAAATGCCTGGATCTGATTTACATTTGTCTGCTATACCATTCTCAAAGTTCCTCTCTGCCTCTCTCCTTACTGACGTGTAGTTGCTTCTCGCATCTTTGTATCGCTGGTATGTTTGGGGGTTTGGCCTCTTCCTCTAATGATTCCATGCTTGTGTCTTAATCTCTGGCTCTCTCGCAATTTCTGTTGAACCAACCCTGTTTCCTAGGCCTGCATCTCTGTTTTGGTATGAATGTTTGTGTGCCTTCATCATATATTTTGCAAAATATGGAATACATCTCATTTACTTTACTTTACTTCAAGAATATGGTTCGATCAATTAAAAGCCCTCTTTTTCAAATTGCAAAGAGACTGAGAGATGCAGCATGCTCAAAGGATTATATATTATTGATTATTATTAGGATTATATATTAGTGAATCATATTAGTGATTCAATTATTATGGTCATAAAACAATAAACAAATAGTTTTGCTGTTATTTCACTCTATTCACATGTTATATATAAGTATCTGCATGTTTTGTTCACCATCACAAACCACTAAGTTGGTTTGATTTTTGTTGAGATTGTTATTTATGATAAGATTCCTTACGTTATCTGGGAATGAAGCTATGTTGGTATTGGGAAATCTATAGATGGCACTTATAGTCAAGGAGGATTTAAGGGATTTACTGGAGAACTTGGCAAAGGTATATTCACAATAGTTGTCTCTATTACTAATGACACTATTGCAGATGAAGGTATCTTTGTAAGATATTGCTGTGCCACCTTTTTTTTATTAGGCCTGCAGTTGTGAATGGCTTTATTATCAGCCAAGTTGTAGCATACAACATAGCATATATATGTATATGGCATACATATATATATATATATATATATATATATATATATATATATATATATATATATATATATATATATATATATATATATATATATATATATATATATATATATATATATATATATATATATATATATATATATATATATATATATATATATATATATATATATATCAAAATTCGTCGGTGTACTACATTTTTGTTGTTGCTTTTAGGTGTTGCTTTTAATCAGTGTACGTGGGTCTGATTGTGCAACCATGGTTCGAAGAATAATGAAGAAGATAGGAACAAACGGCCTGTGGTCACTATACAGTCTGGAAGGGCAAAAGAAGAAATTGGCATTTCTACAAAAACAAGAACTATATAATGTTTCTTAAGGGGGCTTATCACACTAAATTAAAAGTTGTTCAATTTGCTTATAAATTTTTTTATGAAATGGTTATAGAAAGGGCTGCAACTGGTCCAAGTTTCACCATCACACCCTAAACAGAAAAGGAGAAAAAAAATACACAACGTATTATGCAACGAATGTTCAACATTCTCAAATAATCTCAGGAAACACATGTGTCAACTAAAATGTCTACTATGTGCTGTAGAAGCACAAACTCTTGTAATAATTGTAATATGTATGTGCAATATATTTATATGTAAATTTTTTTTTTTCTTTTTTTTTTCTTTTTTTTTTCTTTAATTTTTTTGGCCAATTTTTTTTCTCGTTTGTTATCAAGGGATTTGCATGAAACTTGCACACCTTGCTCAATGGATGCCTATCTGCAAGGGTGCCAATTATGAACGAAATCTGTCGAAGTCAAGCTCAGCTACAGGTGGCCGAACTTGGATCTTTATTTTACTCTGGAAAGTAATTTACAACTTCAAGGCGTTTCTCAGCTTTCATTTATTAATCAATTTACATGCATATTACACCTTATATGTAGAGTGTGTGCTTCTACAAACCTATTGAGACACTTTAGTCTTAAGTTCATTTGTTGATTTTATAAAAATTTATAAACATCATATATTGCATATTTTTGGAAGGGTAACTTTGAAAAATTATATTATTGCACTAAACACTTTCTTTGATAAAACTGATCAATACAATCTATTATTATGTGTTAGTTTAATATCTGAGTGTCATAGAAATGATTTTAGTTGACACGTGTGTTCCCTGAAATTATTTGAAAATGTTGAAAATTCGTTGCATAATACGTTGTGTATTTTTTTTCTCCTTTTCTGTTTAGGGTGTGAAGCTGAAACTCGGACCAGTTGCAGCTCTTTCTATAACCATTTCATAAATAAATTTATAATCAAATTGAACAATTTTTACGAAACCCGTAATATGCCCCTTTAAGTAAGTAACCAAAAAATTAAATAATTTTTTAAAGTTTAAAATTCACTTAAAAATTTAAATTTTAAGTTAAAAATTTTTAACCAAAAAACTTGATATTTTTCATATTTGGAACCATTCCATAATATTTTCCCAAGAATAAATGATTATATTTCTATCACTTGCTCTTAAGATTGTTTCATTTAATAGAGGTTGGGCATAATTGTTCTCTACTGCTTATAGAACTGACTGACTTAGCTATGAGAAAATGTAAACTTAATTGGTTTATCCATTACAGTATTTTGCAGTTTATTTCATGATCCTGTGCTTAATACTTGCATAAATAGTAGATTACAAAATGCATTTTTATATCATTAGTATTGAATAATAATAATAATAATAATAATGCATATAATTGACTTATAAAAAACGTACAATTAATTGGTCGTTGATATTATATTATTAATATTTTTTCATTCTTGCAAAGCCTTAACAAAGCCATTAACGTGTTAATATAAACTTGATCACCTTCCACTTTTTTTCTCATGTGCTACCTACATGTGCAAAACCTTATTCCTAAATGCATATCTTGTTCTGAAACTTGTCCTTTATATGTTGTGTATCACGATCTCTAGAGAGTTTTATCTGATTGATGTATAAATTACTTTTAATTTTACAGAATATTATTGTTATACTGAATTTATTATTATATAAATAACTTAATTTTACAGAATCATCTATCAACGCACATCCACAAGTTGAGGAGGAGGATGTGACCTTCCAGATTTCTGAAGTACTGAAACATGCACCAAACAGGCCTGGTGGATCTAGGTACAAGGTAAAAATTTTAATTTGTGTATTTTTTTTTTTTACTAATTGTCCGATATGTATGTGTGTGTGTGTGTGTGTATGTATGTATGTATATATGTATGTATGTATGTATGTATGTATGTATATATATATATATATATATATATATATATATATATATATATATATATATATATATATATATATATATATATATATATATGTGTGTGTGTAATTACCTAAGTGTAGTTAGAGGATAAGAGGAGCTACGCTCGTGGTGTCCCGTCTTCCCAGCACTCTTTGTCATATAACGCTTTGAAACTACTGACAGTCTTGGCCTCCACCACCTTCTCACCTAACTTGTTCCAGCCGTAGACCACTCTATTTGCGAAAGTGAATTTTCTTATATTTCTTCGGCATCTGTGTTAAGCTAGTTTAAATCTATGACCTCTTGTTCTTGAAGTTCCAGGTCTCAGGAAATCTTCCCTGTCGATTTTATCAATTCCTGTTACTATTTTGTACGTAGTGATCATATCACCTCTTTTTCTTCTGTCCTTTAGTTTTGGCATATTTAATGCCTCTAACCTCTCCTCGTAGCTCTTGCCCTTCAGTTCTGGGAGCCACTTAGTAGCAAGTCTTTGCACCTTTTCCAGTTTGTTGATGTGCTTCTTAAGATATGGGCCAACTTCTGTTGTTGGGCACTACACAACAGCTGCATATTCTAGCTTTGGCGTAACAAAAGTCATAACAATTTCTTTAGTATATCACCATCCATGTATTTAAACGCAATTCTAAAGTTAGAAAGCGTAGCATAGGCTCCTCGCACAATATTCTTTATGTGGTCCTCAGGTGATAGTTTTCTATCTAGAACCACCCCTAGATCTTTTTCTTTATCAGAATTCTTAAAGATTTCTCACATAATGTATAGGTTGTGTGGGGTCTATGTTCTCCTGTTCCACATTCCATAACATGGCATTTATTAACATTAAATTCCATTTGCCAAGTGGTGCTCCATATACTTATTTTATCCAGGTTTTCTTGAAGGGCATGACAATCGTCTAAATTTCTTATCCTTCCTATTATCTTAGCATCATCAGCAAACATGTTCATATAATTCTGTATACCAACTGGTAGATCATTTATGTAGACAATAAACATCACTGGTGCAAGAACTGAACCCTGTGGTACTCCACTTGTGACATTTCTCCAGTCTGATACATTGCCTCTGATTACTGCCCTCATTTTTCTATCAGTCAGAAAATTTTTCATCCATGTTAGAAGCTTACCTGTCACCCCTCCAATATTTTCCAGGTTCCAGAACAACCTCTCTATGTGGAACTCTGTCGAATGCCTTTTTTAGGTCCAGATAGATGCAGTCAACCCAACCATCTCTTTCCTGTAATATCTCTGTTGCTCGATCATAGAAACTGAGTAAATTCAATACAGAGGATCTTCCAGATCGAAAACCATACTGTCTGTCTGAAATTATATCATTTCTCTCCAGGTGTTCTACCCATTTAGTTTTAATTATTTTTTCCAATATTCCAATTCCAATTTTTTCCAATAATGTGTGTGTATGTATATTTGTGTTGTTGAATATGACCGAAAGTCAGTCTTTCTGCCCCTCTCCTTACTGCTATTGTTGTTTCTCGCATCTTTGTATTGCTTGTATGTTTGGGCATTTTCTGTTGAACAAATCCCCTTTTCCTAGTTCTGCACCTCTGCTTTAGTATAAATTTTGTTGTGCCATTATCATATATTTCACAAAACTTGACAGACATCTCATTTACTTCATGTCCTAACAGCAAGTGTTTGTCAAATTCCTTAAGGAAATATCTGAGTTCCCCATAATGACCTCTCCACAAATCAGGTTTTTCAACTGCTTCAAGCTCATTTTCTTCCAGATTATAATGCATTGCATACTTTATTCCCAAAAAGACATGGTCACTTTTACCCAAGTGACCAATGTCACTTGGGTAAAAGGAGTGAGGTACTGAAAGGAGGAAAAGGGAGGTACCAAAGGAGGGAGGTACTGAATGATAAATATATTTTCCTCTTTCCTGGTAAATATAATATGCAGCATGGAGGGAACATCCCCTTTCCTCATCCTCTTAGCTTGTATAACATGTAGAAACATGAATGTTTACAGGATGAGGATTACGAAATTTTATATATATATATATAAAGTTTGTGTGTGTAATTTATATAAACAAATAATTAAATATTAATTTTGGTAATATCTTTTCAGGGAAAACTTGCAAGTACTATTTGTATACAAGAGGGGCAACAAGAGGCAGAGGATGTCTAAAAAAATATACAAGTGTTTATCCTCACACTCTTGATATATGGTCTTCTCTGGTCTCCTCTTTATTTTCTCTCCTCACAAATGTCCCTTTTTTTCATTTCTTTTACGTTTCTCTCCTGTTTTTCTTGTCTCTTTTTATCTCTCCTTTCCTCCTCTCTTCTAACACCTCTCGTTTTCTGTCTCTTCTAGCTTCTCTCTTCCTTTACTTTTTACATTTGTGGTATTCACTTACGTCATTTTTATCTTGTATATTTTTCTTGTATCTTTTTCTTATCTTGTCTTTCTCTTCCCCTTCTCTTCAATGTTCGCTCATTTCTCTCTCCCCTCTCTGTTGTTTCTGTTCTGTCTTCTCTCTCCTTGCCTTAATTTTGTTCTGTCTCCTCTCTTCTTGCATGGTGCTAACATGAATATTATACTTGACTGTGTTAACATTAACTTGTAAATTTTTATTTTTAGTTAATTAGTTCTAATCTTTAAGATTTTACTTTACAATTACAATTTACGCTAGAAAAACTATAGTGTTATGTTATATAGTATATAGTGTATACTCAGGAAATTTTACTTGATTTAGTTTTAAGTAACAATAACTGCTTGTAACGTCAGACTAATCTCAGCATGACATGAATCACAGCCTGCTTGATCTTGAATTGTTTGAAGGTGCTTAATTGTCAAGTTCTCTTGAATAATATATATTTTGTCTCTTTCTCTTTCTTTTTTCTTTCTTTTTCTTTCTCTTTCTCTTATTTTCTTTCTTTCTTTCTCTTTCTTTTTCTTTCTTTTTCTTTCTTTCTCTTTCATTTTCTTTTTCTTTCTCTTTCTTTTTCTCTTTCTTTCTTTCTCTGAAAGAAAGAAAGAAATCTTTTCTTTCTCTTTCTACATGAATATTATACTTGACTGTGTTTACATTCACTTGTAGATTTTTATTTTTAGTTAATTAGTCCTAAACTTTTGATTTATAGATTATTATTTTTAGTTAATTAGTCCTGAACTTTTGATTTATAGATTTTTATTTTTAGTCATAGAAAAACTATAGTGTTATATGTATACTCGGGAAATTTTACTTGTTTTAGTTTTAAGTAACAATAACTGCTTGTAACGTCAGACTGATCTCAGCATGACATGAATCACAGGCTGCTTGATCACGAAATCTATTGTGTTCACATATTGCATATATAGATTTTTAAATTTTTACTTTTATATTCTGTTAGATATAGTCTATATATTTTGAGCTATTACATATATTTTGTTGTATTACTCATTCTTAATTAAATAAATATAATATTTTAATTATCTTTTTGTACCCTATTTATTTGTAATTTACACGTACATATATAGGATGTCCATTTCTTTCTCAGATATGTCTTTCTTTCTCTCCCTTTCTATTTCAGATATGAATTAAAAAATTATTATACCCTAAACGTTTTAATGTAGGTAATTAAAAGATTATAAAAAAGTTTTTAGAAATGTTAATTATTAACGTTCTAAGGTCGTATATAAAAGTTCTCAAAAAACATTTTCTAAACGTAATTATAAACGTGCTGAAAACAATGAAATATGGTTTTTAGGACGTTTTAAAAACGTGAAAATGTTTGCTGGGAAGCCACTATTACGCAAAGCGTTTCGGGCATGAAAAACTTAAATGACAAGCTTAATACTAATTAAGCATAAAGAGTAGAATGAAAACAAGAAATGAAAACATAGCTGAAAAAGCAGCACAAATACAATTATGTCGACAAACAGCGCTCTTTAAAAAAAACAGACATTGGTTGTCAATAGAAGGGTAAGGTAGGTTACAGGGAATTTATTAGGTATAGCTTCGTTTTTATCTTAAACTGGTTGAGAGAGGTACAGTCTTTAACATGGTTGGGAAGGTCATTCCACATTCTGGGCCCCTTGATTTGTAGAGCATTTCTAGTTTGATTAAGTCGTACTCTAGGAATATCAAAACTGTATCTATTTCTGGTGTAGTGCTCATGGGTTCTGTTACAACCTTCTATGAAGCTTTTGAGATCAGGATTGGCATTATAGTTTAGCGTTTTATATATGTATAATACACATGAGAGAATGTGCAGTGACTTAATGTCTAACATATTCAGAGATTTGAGTAGGGGTATCGAGTGATGTCTGGGGCCAGAGTTGGATATTGTCCTAATAGCAGCTTTGTGTTGAGTAATTAGAGGACGTAAGTGATTTTGGGTAGTAGAGCCCCAAGCACAAATACCATAGTTGAGCTATGGATTGATAAGGGAGTAATAGAGAGTCACCAGGGCAGGGCGTGGTACATAATATCTGATGTTGATGTAATAGTTGGTAATGATTTAGCAGGGGATAAGGTAGGGGACTCCAGACTGCCTATTATCCCAGCAAACAATTTTAGGTTGCCACAACATATCTGGAAAGTATTTGAAAGTATTGGAAACGTTTGTTTTATCGTATCAGATACGATATTGTGTGTGGACCTAAATAGGTTTCCAAAACTTATAACCAAGACATATGTATCTAACACTAATTTGAGATGTTGTGGCAACTTACACTCCTAACATGAGTCATTCATAATCCATTCATACACCAATATGAATCTCTTGTGAAAGGTTTGAGCCTTATCTGAACCCTTTTCACATCTTTGTGTTTAAAGTTAAATTTCTTGAAAATGAAAAATATTTATTTTTAAATATATTTAAATATTTTAAATATTTTAAATAATAAATTTTTTATATTATATTAGTGTTTTCAATTTAAATATTAAAACCAATTTAAGGGTAAAAAAATCAAATAATTTATATTTCTTTTATTATTTACTAACAAATCAGCAAAAATACAAAAACATATGACCTATATAATTATATATATAATATATATATAAATAATTTATATAATATATATATATATATATATATATATATATATATATATATATATTTGTGTAATACATAAGAATGTAGTGTAATAGTATATATATTATATATATATTTATATATAAATAATATATTTATATATAAATAATATATTTATATATAAATAATATATTATATAAATAATATATATATATATAAATAATATATATATATAAATAATATATATATATATAAATAATATATATATGATAACCATCTTTGTAACCTATATGTAACTCCCTCTTTGTAACAAAGTTCAAATAAAGCAAATATATGTGTACATACAAAAGAATGGGGGTGGTAGAAGATAATATTAG
>NC_091190.1:33269274-33319274 GCF_040958095.1 Procambarus clarkii | reverse complement strand
CGTTGTCAATCATTGCTGTGACAGTCTTTTCCATTATGGGGCTATCCCAGTGGGCCTGCTTGTGGTCTTTTGGGACTTGTGGTCGGGGTTGAGGGTGTGCAATGGTGTCCCATTGTCTGGCTGCTTCGATGAACGTTTGATCATCAGTTCCCGCTGTCTCTCTCATACGCTCTGGTAGGATCTGCCCTACCAATTCGTTGGCTGCTGTACATGAGGATAAGAATGCTGGAAGTGCTACCTCAGTTGCCTTTCGTATGCCTATCCCTCCAAATCTCACTGGTAGTGTTGCTTGGTCCCACTGACTGTCATCTAAATCTAGGTTGAGCGCCTTCCTGAATATTGACCTGAGGAGCTCATCATATTGATTTAGAAGTGGGTTGCCAAAAGTTGGTGCACACCTTAAGAAGTATGTTAGCCTGGGCAAGGTAAGGCACTTTGTGAGAAGGTAGAGGGCATCGTGGGAGTCCAAATCCCCAATTCTCTCTTCCATCCTCTTTAGGTCTCTAAACTTTTCGTCAAGGACCGCAGCAATAGCATTGTGGGCCAGAGGTGCTCCGAGTAGTGTGCTGTCGGTAGGTTTAACGACTGAGGCTTCTGGTAGAACTGATTTCACTGCTCTAATGATTACTTCACTGGATGCAATAATTTCGCACTTGGAGGGGTTAAGAACGAGACCCATGGACTCCCCCCGTGTCTTCACCAGCTGTAGGTCTTCTAGCAGGGAATCTTGTGTGCCTGCCAGAGTGCCATCATCCAGGAACCAGATGTTGATCTCGCTGGACAGTCTGGTTGTAATTTCTCGAACCGCTATGCAAAAGAGGAACGGTGCAAGTGGGTCACCCTGTTGAATTCCCTCTGCTGAGGTGACTTCATGTTTGCCAAACAGGAGGGTTGAGTCTTTGCTGTAGCCTGCTGACACAAACGGGAGAATGCTTGGGCAATGTTCCTGGACTGCAGTGAGGATTGCTTCCCTTTTGACCGTGTTGAAAGCGTTTTTAAAATCTAATTTTACTACTGCCTGGTCTTCAGTAAGAGAGCTAATGTAGGCTCGTGCAGCATGAGCCGCTGCTTCACAGCCTTGGGGGACTCCAAACCCCAGCTGGTTGGGTTGCAGCATGGTGGCTGCTTCCATTCGGATACTTCTGACAGCAGCCCTTGCAACTAGGCGGCGAAGGGTATTACCAACGGCAATGGGTCTGATCCCTCCCCCCTTCTTTTTCAGGGCACATAGGGATGCACCAAAGAAGAATGGTTTGATTTCATCAGGGATTAACCCGGCGAGGCAGTTGTTGACAAACGTTGTGATTTCTGTCAGGAGCGCTTCTGCAGCTGGGCCAAGAACAGGGTTCACCATTTCCTTCACATGTTGAGGTCTTACCCCTGTGTAGCCTCCTGAGGAGCCCGGGGGAAATGAAACGATAGCTTTATAAACCTCTGACTCCCGGAGGACGAGAGGTTCCTGGTTAGGGGCGAGCCTGACCTGTGGGGGAGGTTCACCTACGGCCCTGAGGGGGTGTTTTTCTCTCAGTGCTTGGGCTGTGGTTTCATCCCTGGGCAAAATTTTGTCCTCACTTGTGATCAACCTGAGTGCCCCGACTGTATTGCCCTCTTCAATTTTCTTGCTGACTTGGGTACCTAATTTTCTGTTGTCGCTGATTGTCGTACTAGGTCTGCCTCGGCGGTGTTTGGTGTGTTTGGGGAGGCGGACTAGGTTGTCAGCCCTAGGAAAATCCCTAATTGCTTTATTGACGGATGAGGCCAGTGTCTTGCCTCCTCTGTCTGGTACACCTAAGCATGCGTTGCCAAAAAGTAGCAGATTGTGCCAGGCTTTGATGGTATCAGGTGCAACAAGGTTATTTGACCCTCTGTTGACTTTTGCGATGAGGTCCATGTATTTCCCTGCAGCAAATGGGCGAGAGGCCTTTGGGATGTGGGTGAGTGTCCTGGTTGACGTTGCTTTAATTGCCTCTAGCAGGTCGTCTGTTGCAATGTAATCTGTTGCGATTTGTACTGGTGCAACAGGCTCCTGAGTGCTGCCTCCTCCCACGGGAGGCCTCCCTGACCCAGGACAGTCACCATGCTGGCGTATGACTCTGGAGACAGAGTTGATGCTGACGTTGTTCCCACAACCACTGCATGTGCCTCTCCTTTGATTGGCATCGGGAGGGGTAAGCTGGCTGGTAGCGGCTTCTTCTGCCATCCCCTTAGGTAAAGTGAATGTCACCTTGCACTGGAGTATTTGTCTCTCCCTCCTGGCTGGGGGGGACGAGGTTGTCCCCTATACTATGCGTCATGTCTGGGCAGATGTCTGGGGTGGGTGGGCTCGTGGAGGTGGTGGGTGGGGGTTGGGAGGCTGCGCTGGCCCGGTCTGGGAGGGGGGCCGGGGAGGAGAAGGCGCGACCACCTGATCGTGGGAGGTGAGGGCGGGGGAGCGGAAGACACTGCACCACACGGGGGGGGGGGGGGAGACACTACACAAGTGGAGTGGCCGAGCGGGAGACACTACACTCACTGGGGGGGGAGGCACTACACTCAGGGGGTGGGGGGGGGGAGGGTTGATGTGGCACGTAACACTTGGATAATTTCCTTTTGTCACTAAACACTGGTGAATGTGTCGTGGCTCACTGGGTGTGGTGCTCTCAACACGATACTCACAATGGTCCAGTCACCACAGGACTGGACTCCACTTATCATTTTCAAGCACTTATTGGCACACTGGTGACCCAGTCTCTTGACCCCACCACATGTGTCCTTCCACCCTTTCCTGGTGAGGGAGCCGTAGGGCGTGTGACGTGTGTGGGCGTGGGCTGACGGTGGGCGTGGGGTGGCGGTGGGCGTAGGGTTGCGTGGGGTGACGGTGGTCGTGGGGTGGCGGTGGGCGTAGGGTTGCGTGGGGTGACGGGGGTCGTGGGGTGGACGATGGTCGTCGGGTCAGCCGCCGGGAGAGGGTAGCTGGGTGGGCTGGCGAGGCCTGTGGGAGGCTAGGGAGAGGGGGGAGAAGGTATCCCGGTCACACACAATTAACACAAAGTTTCACGGGTGCATTATGTTTATCACTACAAACTCACCGTTCACCTGAAAAGACGCACACATTCACTTATAAGTCTGCTGAAATACAAGCAGGTTTGTGAGCCTCCCCTTCACTCCCCCCCCCCTCCTATATATATATATATATATATATATAAATATATATATATATATATAAATATATATATATATATATAAATATATATATATATATATAAATATATATATATATATATAAATATATATATATATATATAAATATATATATATATATAAATATATATATATATATATATAAATATATATATATATATATATATATATAAATATATATATATATATATAAATATATATATATATATATATATATAAATATATATATATATATATATAAATATATATATATATATATATATATATAAATATATATATATATATATATATATATAAATATATATATATATATATATATAAATATATATATATATATATAAATATATATATATATATAAATATATATATATATATATATATATATAAATATATATATATATATATATATATATATATATATATATATATATATATATATATATATATATATATATATATATATATATATATAAATATATATATATATATATATAAATATATATATATATATATATATATATAAATATATATATATATATATAAATATATATATATATATATAAATATATATATATATATAAATATATATATATATATATAAATATATATATATATATAAATATATATATATATATATATAAATATATATATATATATATATATAAATATATATATATATATATATAAATATATATATATATATAAATATATATATATATATATAAATATATATATATATATAAATATATATATATATATAAATATATATATATATATAAATATATATAGGTTATATATATATATATATATATATATATATATATATATTATTAATGATATATATACATATATACACACAGAAACAAAGATTCTTCTATATAGACATTAGAGAAGATTCAGCGGTATGCCATGCACCAGGCTCTCCGCTGTTTTCATTATTCGTCATATCCGACTCTGCTATGTGATGCACATGTATTCTTGCTTCACCACCCTGTAATGAAATATTGTTTGTTACTAATTGTTTTCAATAATACATTATTTTATTATATAATATTTAATTTATTAATTAAAAACCCTTTCCATATTATAGAAAAAAACTAAAACAAGAATCTATATAAAACTATAGAATAGAATAGACTAATAGAATAGAATATATATATCATATATATATTTATATAAATATATATATATATAAATATATGTATATATATTTATATATATATATATATTATTATATCCTGTATTATTCCAGCCCATTATTAGAGATAGTAGCCACCTCTTATTTTGGTTTTCTTTCATTATTAGTGCTCAGAAAATTAAATATATCTACATATTTAGTCAAAATCAATTACATTATTTTATCTTATTCATAGCATAAATGTTCACAAAGATTACTAAAAAGAGATTGAATTAGACTACAGCAAATTGGCAAACTTTACCTTGTATCTGTTTCCACCGTGTTTGTTTGGGGCGTTCTTCAACATATCAGCAATACTTGTCTCAACATCTCTTTCAGTTGCATTAGTGTGGGTGTTGATACAGGCTTCTGGAAAGTTATAAGAATTAATTAATATATATAATTATAATTCTTTTTGTCAGGAGACAAGAAGCCACAGAGTAATAACATTGTTGGCTTTTATTTAGGTGTTCCCCTGTTCTCCAGTCTTCCTCCGTCCCCTCGTCCCCTTTGTCCTCCCCAGCATTCTCCATTCCCCTGTCCCCTCGTCCTCCCCACCATTACCCTCTCCTCTGTTCCCTCGTCTTCCCCACCATCCCCCCTGTCGTCCTCCCCACCATTCTAAACTACCTCATCCCATGCATTCCATGATGGTCTGATGCTTCCATCTGAAAATTGGGAACATCAAAAGATCTGACTTTCCCAATTTTCTGATGGGAACATCAAATGATCTGATATTCCCATCACTGAAAAATAAAAACAGATAAAAAAAATGATATGAAAAAATAGAAAATAAAATATACTCATGAAATGAACAGAATGGTTAACAACGCAGCTCAATTGCAATGCAATGTCACAATAACATTTAAATATACTTTAAGATATAATCTAGAAGAAAATAAGGATATTGAAACGGTTCATGAACTCTATTTCAATAAAGGACACTATGGGGAACTTTGAAAAATAGTTATTGAGTATAATTAGACAGACTTGTTGCTAGGCAGAGGAGTAATGAGATATATGGCAAATTTTGCAAAATATACAATGAAGGTACACAAACATTCATACCCAAACAAAGCAAAATGCTAGGTAAGAACAAAGCATTTGGCCCGTAGGAGAAAGGAGATACCCACAAGACTAGAATACAAGTCATTAACAAGCATGCAAGTATAATACATAATACATGCAGACATATATATAATCCAAAAAAATGTCAAATTTACGTACTTATTATTACATTACAAATATCCAAGGTTTTGAAGACACGTTTCCTCTTGCACCCAACGAGTGAATACTGAGACCAGACCCCATAGGTCCCTATCCTCCTCATCATTCGTCTCACTGTGTCTCCACAGCTTGCACCGCCCATTTGAGACAGCGTCTGGACCTGTTAAAATAATGCATAAGCTGTAAGGTAATAGAGAATAATATATATCTTTCAATCTCAACATTAGATTTTCTAATTTCCAACTGTATTAAATAAATAGCATTAAAATATTTTCCTTCTTAACTATTACAAAAATCAACGAATTTGAGTAACTTTTGCTTTTGTTTTATTTGTACCTTAAACATAACACTGAACAATCAATTATGTGCCACCCCACCTTCCTTCATCTGCAAAAAAACTAATCAAAAGACATATGTACAAGGCTAAAAAAATTCAGCAACACTTACCATACTCAGGCTAAAAGAATTAAGCAACACTTACCATACTCTTTTTATATTCACTGTTAACTTTTAGCTCATGTGACAGACTTTCCACCTGCTCAACAGTTTCAAGTGGGGATGGAAGAATGTCTTCCAGGATTGGTATATCTCCATGTGTTTTTGACATATGGGTTTCCGTCATTTTGACAATATTCAGGAATTTTGCAAAAATAATGGCATTTACTATTTTTAAAAGATTATTAGCAAATTTACAGAAATGGTGCATTCGGAAGACAAAACCGTGGTAGACATGGTTGGAACAAGTTAGGTGAGAGGGTGGTGGAGGCCAAAACCATAATCATAATCATCTGTATCAAACCTTATTACAGGTAAAACCAGTAGGCAGTCTACTGTATTTTATCAAACCGTTATTAGTATAATAGATCTCGTAATAATTTTGCAAAAATAATGGCATTTACTATTTTTAAAAGATTATTAGCAAATTTACAGAAATGGTGCATTCGGAAGACAAAACCGTGGTAGACATGGTTGGAACAAGTTAGGTGAGAGGGTGGTGGAGGCCAAAACCATAATCATAATCATCTGTATCAAACCTTATTACAGGTAAAACCAGTAGGCAGTCTACTGTATTTTATCAAACCGTTATTAGTATAATAGATCTCGTAATAATTTTGCAAAAATAATGGCATTTACTATTTTTAAAAGATTATTAGCAAATTTACAGAAATGGTGCATTCGGAAGACAAAACCATGGTAGACATGGTTGGAACAAGTTAGGTGAGAGGGTGGTGGAGGCCAAAACCATAATCATAATCATCTGTATCAAACCTTATTACAGGTAAAACCAGTAGGCAGTCTACTGTATTTTATCAAACCGTTATTAGTATAATAGATCTCGTAATAATTTTGCAAAAATAATGGCATTTACTATTTTTAAAAGATTATTAGCAAATTTACAGAAATGGTGCATTCGGAAGACAAAACCGTGGTAGACATGGTTGGAACAAGTTAGGTGAGAGGGTGGTGGAGGCCAAAACCATAATCATAATCATCTGTATCAAACCTTATTACAGGTAAAACCAGTAGGCAGTCTACTGTATTTTATCAAACCGTTATTAGTATAATAGATCTCGTAATAATTTTGCAAAAATAATGGCATTTACTATTTTTAAAAGATTATTAGCAAATTTACAGAAATGGTGCATTCGGAAGACAAAACCGTGGTAGACATGGTTGGAACAAGTTAGGTGAGAGGGTGGTGGAGGCCAAAACCATAATCATAATCATCTGTATCAAACCTTATTACAGGTAAAACCAGTAGGCAGTCTACTGTATTTTATCAAACCGTTATTAGTATAATAGATCTCGTAATAATTTTGCAAAAATAATGGCATTTACTATTTTTAAAAGATTATTAGCAAATTTACAGAAATGGTGCATTCGGAAGACAAAACCGTGGTAGACATGGTTGGAACAAGTTAGGTGAGAGGGTGGTGGAGGCCAAAACCATAATCATAATCATCTGTATCAAACCTTATTACAGGTAAAACCAGTAGGCAGTCTACTGTATTTTATCAAACCGTTATTAGTATAATAGATCTCGTAATAATTTTGCAAAAATAATGGCATTTACTATTTTTAAAAAATTATTAGCAAATTTACAGAAATGGTGCATTCGGAAGACAAAACCGTGGTAGACATGGTTGGAACAAGTTAGGTGAGAGGGTGGTGGAGGCCAAAACCATAATCATAATCATCTGTATCAAACCTTATTACAGGTAAAACCAGTAGGCAGTCTACTGTATTTTATCAAACCGTTATTAGTATAATAGATCTCGTAATAATTTTGCAAAAATAATGGCATTTACTATTTTTAAAAGATTATTAGCAAATTTACAGAAATGGTGCATTCGGAAGACAAAACCGTGGTAGACATGGTTGGAACAAGTTAGGTGAGAGGGTGGTGGAGGCCAAAACCATAATCATAATCATCTGTATCAAACCTTATTACAGGTAAAACCAGTAGGCAGTCTACTGTATTTTATCAAACCGTTATTAGTATAATAGATCTCGTAATAATTTTGCAAAAATAATGGCATTTACTATTTTTAAAAGATTATTAGCAAATTTACAGAAATGGTGCATTCGGAAGACAAAACCGTGGTAGACATGGTTGGAACAAGTTAGGTGAGAGGGTGGTGGAGGCCAAAACCATAATCATAATCATCTGTATCAAACCTTATTACAGGTAAAACCAGTAGGCAGTCTACTGTATTTTATCAAACCGTTATTAGTATAATAGATCTCGTAATAATTTTGCAAAAATAATGGCATTTACTATTTTTAAAAGATTATTAGCAAATTTACAGAAATGGTGCATTCGGAAGACAAAACCGTGGTAGACATGGTTGGAACAAGTTAGGTGAGAGGGTGGTGGAGGCCAAAACCATAATCATAATCATCTGTATCAAACCTTATTACAGGTAAAACCAGTAGGCAGTCTACTGTATTTTATCAAACCGTTATTAGTATAATAGATCTCGTAATAATTTTGCAAAAATAATGGCATTTACTATTTTTAAAAGATTATTAGCAAATTTACAGAAATGGTGCATTCGGAAGACAAAACCGTGGTAGACATGGTTGGAACAAGTTAGGTGAGAGGGTGGTGGAGGCCAAAACCATAATCATAATCATCTGTATCAAACCTTATTACAGGTAAAACCAGTAGGCAGTCTACTGTATTTTATCAAACCGTTATTAGTATAATAGATCTCGTAATAATTTTGCAAAAATAATGGCATTTACTATTTTTAAAAGATTATTAGCAAATTTACAGAAATGGTGCATTCGGAAGACAAAACCGTGGTAGACATGGTTGGAACAAGTTAGGTGAGAGGGTGGTGGAGGCCAAAACCATAATCATAATCATCTGTATCAAACCTTATTACAGGTAAAACCAGTAGGCGGTCTACTGTATTTTATCAAACCGTTATTAGTATAATAGATCTCGTAATAATTTTGCAAAAATAATGGCATTTACTATTTTTAAAAGATTATTAGCAAATTTACAGAAATGGTGCATTCGGAAGACAAAACCGTGGTAGACATGGTTGGAACAAGTTAGGTGAGAGGGTGGTGGAGGCCAAAACCATAATCATAATCATCTGTATCAAACCTTATTACAGGTAAAACCAGTAGGCAGTCTACTGTATTTTATCAAACCGTTATTAGTATAATAGATCTCGTAATAATTTTGCAAAAATAATGGCATTTACTATTTTTAAAAGATTATTAGCAAATTTACAGAAATGGTGCATTCGGAAGACAAAACCGTGGTAGACATGGTTGGAACAAGTTAGGTGAGAGGGTGGTGGAGGCCAAAACCATAATCATAATCATCTGTATCAAACCTTATTACAGGTAAAACCAGTAGGCAGTCTACTGTATTTTATCAAACCGTTATTAGTATAATAGATCTCGTAATAATTTTGCAAAAATAATGGCATTTACTATTTTTAAAAGATTATTAGCAAATTTACAGAAATGGTGCATTCGGAAGACAAAACCGTGGTAGACATGGTTGGAACAAGTTAGGTGAGAGGGTGGTGGAGGCCAAAACCATAATCATAATCATCTGTATCAAACCTTATTACAGGTAAAACCAGTAGGCAGTCTACTGTATTTTATCAAACCGTTATTAGTATAATAGATCTCGTAATAATTTTGCAAAAATAATGGCATTTACTATTTTTAAAAGATTATTAGCAAATTTACAGAAATGGTGCATTCGGAAGACAAAACCGTGGTAGACATGGTTGGAACAAGTTTGGTGAGAGGGTGGTGGAGGCCAAAACCATAATCATAATCATCTGTATCAAACCTTATTACAGGTAAAACCAGTAGGCAGTCTACTGTATTTTATCAAACCGTTATTAGTATAATAGATCTCGTAATAATTTTGCAAAAATAATGGCATTTACTATTTTTAAAAGATTATTAGCAAATTTACAGAAATGGTGCATTCGGAAGACAAAACCGTGGTAGACATGGTTGGAACAAGTTAGGTGAGAGGGTGGTGGAGGCCAAAACCATAATCATAATCATCTGTATCAAACCTTATTACAGGTAAAACCAGTAGGCAGTCTACTGTATTTTATCAAACCGTTATTAGTATAATAGATCTCGTAATAATTTTGCAAAAATAATGGCATTTACTATTTTTAAAAGATTATTAGCAAATTTACAGAAATGGTGCATTCGGAAGACAAAACCGTGGTAGACATGGTTGGAACAAGTTAGGTGAGAGGGTGGTGGAGGCCAAAACCATAATCATAATCATCTGTATCAAACCTTATTACAGGTAAAACCAGTAGGCAGTCTACTGTATTTTATCAAACCGTTATTAGTATAATAGATCTCGTAATAATTTTGCAAAAATAATGGCATTTACTATTTTTAAAAGATTATTAGCAAATTTACAGAAATGGTGCATTCGGAAGACAAAACCGTGGTAGACATGGTTGGAACAAGTTAGGTGAGAGGGTGGTGGAGGCCAAAACCATAATCATAATCATCTGTATCAAACCTTATTACAGGTAAAACCAGTAGGCAGTCTACTGTATTTTATCAAACCGTTATTAGTATAATAGATCTCGTAATAATTTTGCAAAAATAATGGCATTTACTATTTTTAAAAGATTATTAGCAAATTTACAGAAATGGTGCATTCGGAAGACAAAACCAATTTTTCACTTTTGACAATTGAGCACCTGCTACATCCAGATTCTAGGGAGGAAAGGAAGGACGATCTTACTGGATCCCATAGCCTCTCCGAGGCACAAACCAGGCTTTTACATAACCCCCCCCCCCTGCACCCGAGCTTTTTAAAATAGTAAATGCCATTATTTTTGCAAAATTATTACGAGATCTATTATACTAATAACGGTAAATAAATAATAAATAGTAAATAAATCAAAATCAGTTACATTATTTTATCTTATTCATAGCATAAATGTTCTCGAAGATTACTAAAAAGAAATTGAATTAGACTACAGCAAATTGGCAAACTTTACCTTGTATCTGTTTCCACCGAGTTTGTTTGGGGCGTTCTTCAACATATCAGCAATACTTGTCTCAACATCTCTTTCAGTTGCATTAGTGTGGGTGTTGATACAGGCTTCTGGAAATTTATAAGAATTAATTAATATATATAATTATAATTCACTTTGCTATTCCCCATTCCACAGTCCTCTCGTCCTTCCCACTTCCCTGTCCCCACATCATCCCCACTATTCCCACTTCCCTGTCCCATCGTCCTCCTTACCATTTTCCCCTCCCCTGTCCTTCTTCCTCCCCCACCATCTCCCATTCACCTGTCCCTTTGTCCTCCCCAGCATTCCCCTGTCCCCACCATCCCCAACTCCCCAGTCCCCTCGTCCTCCCCACCATTACCCTCTCCTCTGTCCCCTCGTCTTCCCCACCATACCCCCCTCTCGTCCTCCCCACCATTCCAAACTACCTCATCCGATGCATTCTATAATGGTCTGATGCTTCCATCAGAAAATTGGGAACATCAAATGATCTGATATTCCCATCACTGAAAAATAAGAACAGCTAAAAAAATGAAATGAAAAAAATAAAAAAATAAACTATACTCATGAAATGAACAGTATGGTAAACAACACAGCTCAATTTCAATGCAATGTCACACAAAATTATTAAATCGAAATGAAAATAAATTGAAATCTATGAAAATTCAAATTATCAATACAATCGGAAATATTGAAATAATATCGCAACATAATATAGTGTGGGTTGCTCTTACGTGCAACAGACGGTGCTGTTTTTCAAAAAAGGCATGGTTTTACCTGTCACAAGTGTGGCATCTATACTTATACTCACGAAATGAACGGTATGGTAAACAACATAGCTCAATTGCAATGCAATGTCACAATAACATTTAATAACAATAATAACAATAACATTTAAATATACTTTAAGATATAATCTAGAAGAAAATAAGAACATTGAAACGGTTCATGAACTCGATTTCAATAAAGGACACTATGGGGAACTTTGAAAAACAGTTAATGAGTATAATTAGACAGACTTGTTGCTAGGCAGAGGAGTAAATAATGAGATATATGGCAAATTTTGCAAAATATACGGCACACAAACATTCATACCCAAACAAAGCAAAATGCTTGGTAAGAACAAAGCAGTTGGCCCGTAGGGGAAAGGAGATACCCACAAGACTGGAATACAAGTCATTAACAAGCACACAAGTACTACACTACACAACAACCGCACTACTACCAGAACTGGACGAATCACTACCAAAACAACACATTGCACATCACTACCAAAACAACACAACACAACACAAGCATTGGCAAAGAATTATAGACCAGTTGCACTAACATCCCACATAATAAAATTATTTGAGAGTGATCAGGAGTCAGATTACTAGTTTTATAGAGACCAATGACCTCCACAATCCAGGCCAACAAGGATTTAGAGCAGTTTCTATGATCGAGCCACTGAGATCTATAAAGAATTCTGATCAAGAAAGAGATCTAGGGGTGGTTTTAGATAGAAAACTATAACCTGAGGATCATATTAAGAACATTCTGCGAGGGGCCTATGCTACACTTTTTAACTTTAGAATTGCTTTTAAATACATAGGTCAAAAAGTTTTAAAAGTTTTAAAAGTTTTTTAAACCTCTCGTGTATCATGAGTGTGTTAAAGCATCAGATGGTGCATTCAGATGATGAATATTACCTAGTTCCTTCATCTGGGAAGAATGAACACATATTGGTGCATTCGGATGATAAAAACTAACTACTGTAGTTTAATTGATCAACAGACTGTATATCATATGCAGACTGTATGTGGATCTGCGGGCCACTCCAAACAACAGCCTGGTGGACCAAGCTCCACCAGGGCTAAAGCACAAAGTGATATAGATGTGATAGAGAAACTAGGTCAAATGGAGGAGTAGGTCTGTATATTAAACAGCACCTGACGTGCACAGAGCTACTAAACTCAATGTGGTGGTAGAGTGGTGGGGGGGGGGGAAATTATTACGAGATCTATTATTCTAGAGAATAATGCATATAAATGCATATATGCATATAAATACAAAAGTAAATGTAAATAATTTTACCTTGCACCTAGATCCACCAAGCCTGTATGGCGCGCGTTTCAGTACTTCGGAAATCTAGAACTATCTTGAATCTCTAATCTGCAATGAAACAATACATATTATTGCACTTACCAAAACATGGATGAATGTAGAAAATACAGAACTATTAGCTGAATATCAAATAAATGGATTTAATCTATTTCACACAGATAGATATATTAGATATTATATTATATTCCTTTCCTCCCTAGAATCTGGATGTAGCAGGTGCTCAATTGTCAAAAGTGAAAAATTTGGTTTATTTAACATACACGCCATAGACCGGCTTGGGAAAAAAAGTTCATAAAACCCAGGGGCCATAGACCGGCTTGGGAAAAAAAGTTCGTAAAACCCAGGGGCCATAGACCGGCTATAAAAGAAAATTTGAGAAAACCCTGGGGCCATAGAACGGCTATTTAATCCCCTTGAACGGACCTGTGCATGGACCACTGAGGCATAAAAAAAAACACGGGCCATAGACCGGCTTGGGAAAACAAGCTAGGTTAGGCTAGGTAAAAAAGAAAGGAGCTAGGTTAGACTATGTATGTTTAAATCTCTGATTTAAACAGAGCCAGTGTTCAGTCAAATAACTGAATTTATCAAATCTTATCCTTGTATAATATACAAGCTGATGTGAGATCCCTGTCTACAGGTGGACTGGAACTATTATCCAGTAGGCAGTCTACTGTATTTTATCAAACCGTTATTAGTATAATAGATCTCGTAATAATTTTGCAAAAATAATGGCATTTACTATTTTTAAAAGATTATTAGCAAATTTACAGAAATGGTGCATTCGGAAGACAAAACCAATTTTTCACTTTTGACAATTGAGCACCTGCTACATCCAGATTCTAAAAAAGTTCGTAAAACCCAGGGGCCATAGACCGGCTATGAAAGAAAATTTGAGAAAACCCTGGGGCCATAGAACGGCTATTTAATCCCCTTGAACGGACCTGTGCATGGACCACTGAGGCATAAAAAAAAACACGGGCCATAGACCGGCTTGGGAAAAAGAAGTTCGTAAAACCCTGGGGCCATAGAACGGCTATTTAATCCCCTTGAACGGACATGTGCATGGACCACTGAGGCATCGAAAAAAAACATGGGCCATAGACCGGCTTGGGAAAACAAGCTAGGTTAGGCTAGGTAAAAAAGAAAGGAGCTAGGTTAGACTATGTATGTTTAAATCTCTGATTTAAACAGAGCCAGTGTTCAGTCAAATAACTGAATTTATCAAATCTTATCCTTGTATAATATACAAGCTGATGTGAGATCCCTGTCTACAGGTGGACTGGAACTTCTATCAACTAATCCATACATCAAACCTGTCCCTTACAGCCCACAATCTATCATTAGGAAAACCATGTGAGAAATCTTTAAGGAATTCTGATAAAGAAAGAGATCTAGGGGTGGTTCTAAATAGAAAACTATCACCTGAGGACCACATAAAGAACATTGTGTGAGGAGCCTATGCCATGCATTCCAACTTCAACAGCATGTTGTGGGGTGCCGATATTGTGTGCTAGGTTAGGCTAGGTAAAAAAGAAAGGAGCTAGGTTAGACTATGTATGTTTAAATCTCTGATTTAAACAGAGCCAGTGTTCAGTCAAATAACTGAATTTATTAAATCTTATCCTTGTATAATATACAAGCTGATGTGAGATCCCTGTCTACAGGTGGACTGGAACTTCTATCAACTAATCCATACATCAAATCTGTCCCTTACAGCCCACAATCTATCATTAGGAAAACCATGTGAGAAATCTTTAAGGAATTCTGATAAAGAAAGAGATCTAGGGGTGGTTCTAAATAGAAAACTATCACCTGAGGACCACATAAAGAACATTGTGTGAGGAGCCTATGCCATGCATTCCAACTTCAACAGCATGTTGTGGGGTGCCGATATTGTGTGCTAGGTTAGGCTAGGTTAGGCTAGGTAAAAAAGAAAGGAGCTAGGTTAGACTATGTATGTTTAAATCTCTGATTTAAACAGAGCCAGTGTTCAGTCAAATAACTGAATTTATCAAATCTTATCCTTGTATAATATACAAGCTGATGTGAGATCCCTGTCTACAGGTGGACTGGAACTTCTATCAACTAATCCATACATCAAACCTGTCCCTTACAGCCCACAATCTATCATTAGGAAAACCATGTGAGAAATCTTTAAGGAATTCTGATAAAGAAAGAGATCTAGGGGTGGTTCTAAATAGAAAACTATCACCTGAGGACCACATAAAGAACATTGTGTGAGGAGCCTATGCCATGCATTCCAACTTCAACAGCATGTTGTGGGGTGCCGATATTGTGTGCTAGGTTAGGCTAGGTTAGGCTAGGTAAAAAAGAAAGGAGCTAGGTTAGACTATGTATGTTTAAATCTCTGATTTAAACAGAGCCAGTGTTCAGTCAAATAACTGAATTTATCAAATCTTATCCTTGTATAATATACAAGCTGATGTGAGATCCCTGTCTACAGGTGGACTGGAACTTCTATCAACTAATCCATACATCAAACCTGTCCCTTACAGCCCACAATCTATCATTAGGAAAACCATGTGAAAAATCTTTAAGGAATTCTGATAAAGAAAGAGATCTAGGGGTGGTTCTAAATAGAAAACTATCACCTGAGGACCACATAAAGAACATTGTGTGAGGAGCCTATGCCATGCATTCCAACTTCAACAGCATGTTGTGGGGTGCCGATATTGTGTGCCATCACATGTAAACCAATCAAGCCCACAAATACGTCAACATGGACCAGCATTACACCGTCTAACATACTCTGTCAGATGTAACAACTAAATTTGTGAATTCAAGACCTAATCTATTGCATAACACAGTGTTAGTACGAGAAAAACATTACTTACATTCGAAGCCGTGTTTTAAAATGGCGGCGGTCTGGTACTGACGCTCCAAACTGTGTGTTCGTTTGCGTATGATGAACGTGTGACAATTTACTACAACAATTATTTAATTATTCTTATTCTTTATTTTAATATTTTTAGGGTACATGAAATTTCAAACTTATTTGCACACAATAATATAATTGCATTGTCATAACCTTTATATATTACGGAAAATACGATGACATGAACGAAGTCAAAGTGAAGTTGAAGTCAAAGTCATTCGCCGAACGTATTAGTCATTTTTTTTCTCCCAAACGATAGGGGTAACAAATCCACAGAGAATATAAGAAATTGAAATTGAAATTGAAATTGAAATAAGTTTAGAGAGAATATAAGTGTACAGTAAAGTCAATTTTATTCAGGAAAGTACATACATAGTTGATTTACAAACATAATGTTGGATTTATAGATAGAGCTAGTGCATACAATACCTAAAGCCACTATAGTAGGCCTATAGCATTTCAGGCAACCGGGCAGTATATATGGACCCCTTACTCAAATCTCTGAATATGTTAGATATTAAGTCCCTGCACATACTCTCATGTGTATTTTATATATATAAAACGCTGCACTGTAATGTCAATCCTGACCTTAAAAGCTTCCTAGAAGGTTGTAACAGATCCCATGAGCACCACACCAGAAACAAATACCTATTTGATATTCCAAGAGTACGACTTAGTCAAACTAGAAATGCTTTACAAATCAAGAGACCTCGAATGTGGAATGACCTTCCCAATTATGTTAAAAACTGTACCTCTCCCAACCAGTTTAAGATAAATAAAGATAAATTTATAAGTTAAGAAAAATTCCACAAATCAACAACCCTGTTACTGACCCTGTATTTACCCAAGTCTTTCCTAAATCTAAACTTATCCAATTTATACCCATTGTTTCGTGTTCTATCTTGTGTTGACAATTTTAATACCCTATTAATATCCCCTTTGTTATATCTATTCAGGAAATTGTGGTTGATCTCGAACCCATTGATAATGTGACGACTTATACAGAATTTTGTAACTATATCATCAAGATTGTAACCAGCTTAGCTAAATGTAGTGTGGGGTTCAGTCCCTAAGCCCATATATGTGCCTCTCTAACCATTTAGGTTACAGGGCAAAAACATAAAAACAAAGGTAACTGCAGAAGGCCTATTGGCCCATACCAGGCAGCTCCTATCTATAACAGATAAACACTAAGTACTACCTAATTAACTCAATGTAACCTACCAACCTAACCCCCAAAATGTCAATCCATATCTTTTATTTTAAACAATGCTGTTTTGTTGACCAAATTGTATTTTTACTCTTTTTCTGTCATGTTTCTCCCACCCCTGTTTTTTCCCTTTTTTCTTATTTTTTCTCAACATAATTCATACTTTAATTATGCGGATCAGGACATCACCTGATCAAACACATCAAACATCGTTTGACCACCATCAAACACACACATTTCGTGTGTGTTTGACGCTCACTGATATGTACCAGCGTTGTTTTATATATGGTGCTATTCTATCTTACGCTTTGTTGCTCTTTTTTACCTACGGGCTCATAGAACATTCTATTGCGAAAACATTGGCACAAAAATGAATGACGTACATACAATAATAATGTCAGGACAGTGATATAATTATAAACTTTCAAAGCACTGTATCGCCCATGTGTCGTCTTGTCACCAATACTGGGTAACAGTTCCGCCACTTCCCACACTCTTGCGGGTGGGCAGCGACCATTATTCTACGTTTATATTCATATCACCGTGTTGGGAATTTCATTGCGAGTACATTGATACCAAAATTAACGCTGTAGGACAAGTGTGGAAGTGATAACAATTCCAAGAGTAAAAACATTTTGTTGCTCTTGGGCACTCACGGCGAGTCATCTACGTAGGTATTTATTGGGTGCTGGTATTCATATAACTTTTGGTGACCGTTTTTGCTGATTTTCTTCTAGAGAATGTTATTGCGAACACGTTGGTACCAAAATGAAATACATAGCTCGAGAACTAAGGTCAGAAGAGTAAAAAGAGTATACACATTTTTGTTTTGACGCTTAATTAAGGTTATTGTGAGTACTCATCGCCTGCCTAGAAACTGGAACTAGTAATTCCATCTATCATACATATCATACAAGAGGAGCCACACATCTATGGATCATCCAATAAAATCAGCAGACTTCTAGATGTTACTACTGCTCGGCTTAGACTCGGTTACAAGTATCTCTGGGAATTCTCATTATCTGCTGATGTAGACCTGACCAAATGTAAACTGTGTCAACAAAATTATTCGCACACCCTCCGTTACTATGTGATGGAGTGCGAAAAGATACATGAATTTAGAGACAATTCTATAACCAATGTTCCAGCGATGTGTCAATATTTCATTCAAAATGATCTGCTACCAGAAATTTTAGCCAAATATCCCCAGTTTGCTAACTGTAGATAACAACTAAGTGATTGTAACCTATCCACCGCTGCCCACTGGATGGGGGACGGTGTGCAGGACAAACATATAAATTTTGATACTAGCTCTCCACATATGTCAGTTGCTTAATTTAGAACCTGTACTTGAGGTCGATCTCGAACCCATTGTTGATGTGATGACTTATATTGAATTTTGTAACTAGCTCATCAAGATTGTAACTTGCTTAGCTAAATGAATTGTGGGGTTCAGTCCCTGAGCCCATTATGTGCCTCTGTAACCCTTTCCACAACCGCCCACAAGATGGGTATGGGGTGCATAATGGGGTGGGGTGTCTTGGCCAAACGTGCCACATCAAAACCACAAGTTGACATTGAATGTGAATTAACAATGAGACAAGTAAGATTTATACTAATACATTTATACTAACTCTGTTGAGCGTTGACCATTTATACATCAAATCTGTTGATGTGAGCACTTTAGTTTAGTCTGCCGTTTAAAGAAAAAAAGAGCATATCAATGGTATATCACAGAAAACGAATTTATCATAAACTCATGTATTTGTCTTATCATATTGAACTGCATTCATATTTTTAATATATAACAATATGAATATACAAATTTCTGTAAATCCCCTACCTTGTTGGAATCTGTGGAAATGAATGAGCAAATGTGCTGGCTGAAGGCGCTGAAGGAAACCACATTGGTATCATTTTGGATACAAATGTCCATGGAAATTCAAAATGGAAACTAATTATATAGTTGAACCTGCAGAGACGAGTTTAAGAATCTGTGTTGAGAGTGATGGACACAGCCTTCACAATTATACTTCAGAGAATGTAAACATCTAAGAGTCATTAGAAATATGTGTAGAATAATAAACCCTACATTGTTTGAGTTAGGGAAAACACCATTTGTGATATATAGATACTATAGCTGTTCCTAAAGATTCACCCTTTTTTGCACCAGCAAGATAACATATAAGATTTTAAGAGTTGACGAATGTTAATATTCTTGTTTGATAAACTGTGAACTTGAGACATAGTTAATAAGAACATATTAACACAACAAAATGTTTTCAGAATCCTTAACACCACTTTCCAACAACTTATATAATTTATATAAATTATTTTAGAGAATAATACATAAATTATATATTTAAACATGATATAGTGTTTAGTGGAATGTATAAGGAGTCAAATTGTGTTAAAAAGAGCAATTTTTAGAAAATTTGGAAAAATACTTTTTTCTGTTCAAATTATAACTAAATGGATTATAAAGGTTTCACTCAGCCAATATATATCATTCACAATTTATTAATGAATTTTACAAAAAAACACCATAAATTTTATATTTAAACATGTAAAAACTATTTGTTTTACATTTGGAAGAAAATAATTGTAGAAAAACAATTTATAATTAAACCTTTGTGTTTGGATTTTTTGAGTAAAAGTTTCTCAAAGGCTTTCCTGCACCATTCTCAATGCAAATCATTCCCACACCTATGGCAAGAGATAGGCGAACGTTGTGTAGATGATTTGTGTTTGCTGGGATGTTGCCTACCCCTAAGGTTTGCCTGGATCCACCGGCCGCAGAGGATAACCCAGCAAACATTTTCATGTTTTTAAAACATCCTAAAAACGACATTTCATTGTTTTCAGCACGTTTATAATTACGTTTAGAAAAGGTTTTTTGAGAACTTTTATATACGACCTTAGAACGTAAATAATTAACATTTCTAAAAACTTTTTTATAATCTTTTAATTACCTACATTAAAACGTTTAGGGTAAATTAGGGTATAATAATTTTTTAATTCATATCTGAAGTAGAAAGGGAGAGAAAGAAAGAAGACATATCTGAGAAAGAAATGGACATCCTATATATGTATGTGTAAATTACAAATAAATAGGGTACAAAAAGAGAATTAAAATATTATATTTTTTTAATTAAGAATGAGTAATACAACAAAATATATGTAATAGCTCGAAATATATAGACTATATCTATAACAGAATATAAAAGTAAAAATTTAAAAATCTATAAAAATCTATATATGCAATATGTGAACACAATAGATTTTGTGATCAAGCAGCCTGTGATTCATGTCATGCTGAGATCAGTCTGACGTTACAAGCAGTTATTGTTACTTAAAACTAAAACAAGTAAAATTTTCCGAGTATACATATAACACTATAGTTTTTCTATGACAAATAATAAAAATCTATTAATCAAAAGTTTAGGACTAATTAACTAAAAATAAAAATCTACAAGTGAATGTAAACACAGTCAAGTATAATATTCATGTAGAAAGAGAAAGAAAAAGAGAGAGAGAAGGAAAGAAAGAGAAAGAAGGAAAGAAAGAGAAAGAAAGAAAGGGAGAAAGAGAGAGAGAAAGAAAAGAAAAAAGTCATGTATAATATTCATATTAGCACCATGCAATATAACTTAGATTAAGTAAAAATCTCAGACATTTTTAAATCAAATGAAATATGAGAGCCAGAGAGAGAGACCCAGAGCCAGAGAGAGAGAGCGAGAGCCAGAGAGAGAGCACCACAGAGCCAGAGAAATAGAGCCAGAGAGAGAGAGAGCGTGAGCCAGAGAGAGAGAGAGCGTGAGCCAGAGAGAGAGAGTCAGAGCCAGAGAGAGAGCCAGAGAGAGCGAGAGCCAGAGAGAGCGAGAGAGCCAGAGAGAGAGAGAGAGAGAGAGAGAGAGAGAGAGAGAGAGAGAGAGAGAGAGAGCCAGAGCCAGAGAGAGAGAGACAGACAGAGAGAAAGAGAGAGCCAGAGAGAGAGAGAGAGCCAGAGAGAGAGAGAGAGCCAGAGAGAGAGAGAGCCAGAGAGAGAGAGAGCCAGAGAGAAAGAGACAGAGAAAGAGATCCAGAGAGAGAGAGCCAGAGAGAGAGAGAGAGAGCCAGAGAGAGAGAGAGAGCCAGAGAGAGAGCGAGAGCCAGAAAGAGAGAGAGAGCCAGAGAGAGAGAGAGAGCCAGAGAGAGAGAGAGAGAGAGCGAGAGAGAGAGCCAGAGAGAGAGCGAGAGAGAGAGAGCCAGAGAGAGAGAGAGAGCAAGAGAGCCAGAGAGAGAGCCAGAGAGAGAGAGAGAGAGAGAGAGAGAGAGAGAGAGAGAGAGAGAGAGAGAGAGAGAGAGAGAGAGAGAGAGAGAGAGAGAGAAAGAGAGAGACAGACAGACAGAGACAGAAAGACACACACACAACAAAAGAGGAGACAGAACAAAATTAAGGCAAGGAGAGAGAAGACAGAACAGAAACAACAGAGAGAGGAGAGAAATGAGAAATCATTGAAGAGAAGGGGAAGAGAAACACAAGATAAGAAAAAGATACAAGAAAAATATTCAAGATAAAAATGACATAAATGAATACCACAAATATCAAAAGTAAAGGAGGAGAGAAGCTAGAAGAGACAGGAAACGAGAGGTGTTAGAAGAGAGGAGGACAGGAGAGATTAAAAGACAAGAAAAACAGGAGAGAAACGTAAAAGAAATTAAAAAAAGGGACATTTGTGAGGAGAGAAAATAAAGAGACCAGAGAAGACCATATATCAAGAGTGTGAGGATAAAGACTTATATATTTTCTTAGTAGACATCCTCTGGCTCTTGTTGCCCTCTTGTATACAAATTGTTCTTGCAAGTTTTCCCTGAAAAGATATTAACAAAATTAATATTTAATTATTTATTTATATAAATTACACACACACAAACTTCATATATATATATATATATATATATATATATATATATATATATATATATATATATATATATATATATATATATATATATATATATATATATATATATATATATATATATATATATATATGACAATGTCAGACCACGGAGGAAAAATGAAACAGGAATTTCCTTTAGTACTTTCATATATTAAATACATCTTCTGAAGGTCAACATTCTTAATCACGTGTTTATTTTCGTGATATACACACACACACACACACACACATATATATATATATAGACCAGAGACCAATTATATATATATATATATATATATATATATATATATATATATATATATATATATATATATATATATATATATATATATATATATATAGAGAGAGAGACCAGAGACCAATTATATATATATATATATATATATATATATATATATATATATATATATATATATATATATATATATATATATATATATATATATAGAAACCAGAGACCAATTATATATATATATATATATATATATATATATATATATATAAATATATATATATATATATATATATATATATATATATATATATATATATATATATATATATATATATATATATATATATATATATATATATATATATATATATATATATATATATATATATATATATATATATATATATATAATTTCGTAAACCTCACCCTGTAAACATTCATGTTTCTACATGTTAAACAAGCTACAAGGATGAGGGAAGGGGATGTTCCCTCCATGCTGGATATTATATTTACCAGGAAAGAGAAAGATATATTTATCATTCAGTACCTCCCTCCTTTGATACCTCCCTTTTCCTCCTTTCAGTACCTCCCTCCTTTTTCCCAAGTGACATGGTCACTTGGGTAAAAGTGACCATGTCTTTTTGGGAATAAAGTATGCAATGCATTATAATCTGGAAGAAAATGAGCTTGAAGCAGTTGAAAAACCTGACTTGTGGAGAGGTCATTATGGGGAACTCAGATATTTCTTTAAGGAATTTGACAAACACTTGCTGTTAGGACATGAAGTAAATGAGATGTATGTCAAGTTTTGTGAAATATATGATAATGGCACAACAAAATTTATACTAAAGCATAGATGCAGAACTAGGAAAAGGGGAAAAATTGCCCAAACATACAAGCAATACAAAGTTGCGAGAAACAACAATAGCAGTAAGGAGAGGGGCAGAAAGACTATGACTTTCGGTCATATTCAACAACACAAATATACACACACACACACACATTATTGGAAAAATTTGAATTGGAATATTGGAAAAAATAATTAAAACTAAATGGGTAGAACACCTGGAGAGAAATGATATAATTTCAGACAGACAGTATGGTTTTCGATTTGGAAGATCCTGTGTATCGAATTTACTCAGTTTCTATGATCGAGCAACAGATATATTACAGGAAAGAGATGGTTGGGTTGACTGCATCTATCTGGACCTAAAAAAGGCATTCGACAGAGTTCCACATAGAGAGGTTGTTCTGGAAACTGGAAAATATTGGAGGGGTGACAGGTAAGCTTCTAACATGGATGAAAAATTTTCTGACTGATAGGAAAATGAGGGCAGTAATCAGAGGCAATGTATCGGACTGGAGAAATGTCACAAGTGGAGTACCACAGGGTTCAGTTCTTGCACCAGTGATGTTTATTGTCTACATAAATGATCTACCAGTTGGTATACAGAATTACATGAACATGTTTGCTGATGATGCTAAGATAATAGGAAGGATAAGAAATTTAGATGATTGTCATGCCCTTCAAGAAAACCTGGATAAAATAAGTATATGGAGCACCACTTGGCAAATGGAATTTAATGTTAATAAATGCCATGTTATGGAATGTGGAACAGGAGAACATAGACCCCACACAACCTATACATTATGTGAGAAATCTTTAAAGAATTCTGATAAAGAAAGAGATCTAGGGGTGGTTCTAGATAGAAAACTATCACCTGAGGACCACATAAAGAATATTGTGTGAGGAGCCTATGCTACGCTTTCTAACTTTAGAATTGCGTTTAAATACATGGATGGTGATATGCTACTCCACAGTCACATCAGAAGGAAAACAACAGTGAAAGAACAGGTATTGAAACTTAGAACAGGCGAGGACAGGTATACAGAGAATGACAGAGAGGTGTGTGAGGAACTCAACAAGAGGTTCCAGGAGGTCTTCACAATAGAACAGGGTGAGGTCACTGTGCTAGGAGAAAGGGAGGTAAACCAGGCGGCCTTGGAGGAGTTCGAAATTACGAGAGAGGAGGTCAAGAGACACCTGCTGGATCTGGATGTTAGAAAGGCTGTTGGTCCAGATGGGATCTCACCATGGGTACTGAAAGAGTGTGCAGAGGCACTTTGCCTGCCACTCTCCATAGTGTATAGTAAGTCACTAGAGACGGGAGACCTACCAGAAATATGGAAGACGGCGAATGTGGTCCCAATATACAAAAAGGGCGACAGACAAGAGGCACTGAACTACAGGCCAGTGTTCTTGACTTGTATACCATGCAAGGTGATGGAGAAGATCGTGAGAAAAAACCTGGTAACACATCTGGAGAGAAGGGACTTCGTGACAAATCGCCAACATGGATTCAGGGAGGGTAAATCTTGCCTTACAGGCTTGATAGAATTCTACGATCAGGTGACACAGATTAAGCAAGAAAGAGAGGGCTGGGCGGACTGCATTTTCTTGGATTGTCGGAAAGCCTTTGACACAGTACCGCATAAGAGGCTGGTACATAAGCTGGAGAGACAGGCAGGTGTAGCTGGTAAGGTGCTCCAGTGGATAAGGGAGTATCTAAGCAATAGGAAGCAGAGAGTTACGGTGAGGGGTGAGACCTCCGATTGGCGTGAAGTCACTAGTGGAGTCCCACAGGGCTCTGTACTCGGTCCTATCTTGTTTCTGATATATGTAAATGATCTCCCGGAGGGTATCGATTCATTTCTCTCAATGTTTGCGGACGATGCTAAAATTATGAGAAGGATTAAAACAGACGAGGACTGTTTGAGGCTTCAAGAAGACCTAGACAAGCTGAAGGAATGGTCGAACAAATGGTTGTTAGAGTTTAACCCAACCAAATGTAATGTAATGCAGATAGGTGTAGGGAGCAGGAGGCCAGATACAAGGTATCATCTGGGAGAGGAAATTCTTCAGGAGTCAGAGAAGGAAAAAGACTTGGGGGTTGATATCACGCCAGACCTGTCTCCTGCAGCACATATCAAGCGGATAACATCAGCGGCATATGCCAGGCTGGCCAACATACGAACGGCATTCAGAAACTTGTGTAAAGAATCATTCAGAACTTTGTATACCACATATGTCAGGCCAATCCTGGAGTATGCAGCCCCAGCATGGAGTCCATATCAAGTCAAGGATAAGACTAAACTGGAAAAGGTTCAAAGGTTTGCCACCAGACTAGTACCCGAGCTGAGAGGTATGAGCTACGAGGAGAGACTATGGGAATTAAACCTCACTTCGCTGGAAGACAGAAGAGTTAGGGGGGACATGATCACCACATTCAAGATTCTGAAGGGGATTGATAGGGTAGATAAAGACAGTCTATTTAACACAAGGGGAACACACACAAGGGGACACAGGTGGAAACTGAGTGCCCAAATGAGCCACAGAGATATTAGAAAGAACTTTTTTAGTGTCAGAGTGGTTGACAAATGGAATGCATTAGGAAGTGATGTGGTGGAGGCTGACTCCATACACAGTTTCAAGTGTAGATATGACAGAGCCCGATAGGCTCATGAATCTGTACACCTGTTGATTGACGGTTGAGAGGCGGGACCAAAGAGCCAGAGCTCAACCCCCGCAAACACAACTAGGTGAGTACAACTAGGTGAGTACTAAAGAAATTGTTCATGACTTTTGTTACGCCAAAGCTAGAATATGCAGCTGTTGTGTGGTGCCCAACAACAGAAGTTGGCCCATATCTTAAGAAGCACATCAACAAACTGGAAAAGGTGCAAAGACATGCTACTAAGTGGCTCCCAGAACTGAAGGGCAAGAGCTACGAGGAGAGGTTAGAGGCATTAAATATGCCAAAACTAAAAGACAGAAGAAAGAGGTGATATGATCACTACATACAAAATAGTAACAGGAATTGATAAAATCGACAGGGAAGATTTCCTGAGACCTGGAACTTCAAGAACAGGAGGTCATAGATTGAAACTAGCTTAACTCAGATGCTAAAGAAATAAAAGAAAATTCACTTTCGCAAATAGAGTGGTTGACGGTTGGAACAAGTTAGGTGAGAAGGTGGTGGAGGCCAAGACTGTCAGTAGTTTCAAAGCTTTATATGACAGAGTGCTGGGAAGACGGTCTCATCCTGTAACTACACTTAGGTAATTACACACACACACTATATATATATATAAATATATATATATAAATATATATATATATATATATATATATATATATATATATATATATATATATATATATATATATATATATATATATATATATGCAAACAAGCCTGAATGGTCCCCAGGACTATATACAACTGAAAACTCACACCCCAGAAGTGACTCGAACCCATACTCCCACAACTGGTATGTACAGGGACGCCTTAATCCGCTTGACCATCACGACCGGACATAAGGAAGTGATAGCCGAGGCTATATGAACCACTTCCCCGCCGGCACTCGGATGGTAATCTTGGGCATAGCATTTTATCAAATCACCTCATTCTTTGGGGCACACGTGAGGAACACAAATGCAAACAAGCCTGAATGGTCCCCAGGACTATATACAACTGAAAACTCACACCCCAGAAGTGACTCGAACCCATACTCCCACAACTGGTATGTACAGGGACGCCTTAATCCGCTTGACCATCACGACCGGACATAAGGAAGTGATAGCCGAGGCTATATGAACCACTTCCCCGCCGGCACTCGGATGGTAATCTTGGGCATAGCATTTTATCAAATCACCTCATTCTTTGGGGCACACGTGAGGAACACAAATGCAAACAAGCCTGAATGGTCCCCAGGACTATATACAACTGAAAACTCACACCCCAGAAGTGACTCGAACCCATACTCCCACAACTGGTATGTACAGGGACGCCTTAATCCGCTTGACCATCACGACCGGACATAAGGAAGTGATAGCCGAGGCTATATGAACCACTTCCCCGCCGGCACTCGGATGGTAATCTTGGGCATAGCATTTTATCAAATCACCTCATTCTTTGGGGCACACGTGAGGAACACAAATGCAAACAAGCCTGAATGGTCCCCAGGACTATATACAACTGAAAACTCACACCCCAGAAGTGACTCGAACCCATACTCCCACAACTGGTATGTACAGGGACGCCTTAATCCGCTTGACCATCACGACCGGACATAAGGAAGTGATAGCCGAGGCTATATGAACCACTTCCCCGCCGGCACTCGGATGGTAATCTTGGGCATAGCATTTTATCAAATCACCTCATTCTTTGGGGCACACGTGAGGAACACAAATGCAAACAAGCCTGAATGGTCCCCAGGACTATATACAACTGAAAACTCACACCCCAGAAGTGACTCGAACCCATACTCCCACAACTGGTATGTACAGGGACGCCTTAATCCGCTTGACCATCACGACCGGACATAAGGAAGTGATAGCCGAGGCTATATGAACCACTTCCCCGCCGGCACTCGGATGGTAATCTTGGGCATAGCATTTTATCAAATCACCTCATTCTTTGGGGCACACGTGAGGAACACAAATGCAAACAAGCCTGAATGGTCCCCAGGACTATATACAACTGAAAACTCACACCCCAGAAGTGACTCGAACCCATACTCCCACAACTGGTATGTACAGGGACGCCTTAATCCGCTTGACCATCACGACCGGACATAAGGAAGTGATAGCCGAGGCTATATGAACCACTTCCCCGCCGGCACTCGGATGGTAATCTTGGGCATAGCATTTTATCAAATCACCTCATTCTTTGGGGCACACGTGAGGAACACAAATGCAAACAAGCCTGAATGGTCCCCAGGACTATATACAACTGAAAACTCACACTCCAGAAGTGACTCGAACCCATACTCCCACAACTGGTATGTACAGGGACGCCTTAATCCGCTTGACCATCACGACCGGACATAAGGAAGTGATAGCCGAGGCTATATGAACCACTTCCCCGCCGGCACTCGGATGGTAATCTTGGGCATAGCATTTTATCAAATCACCTCATTCTTTGGGGCACACGTGAGGAACACAAATGCAAACAAGCCTGAATGGTCCCCAGGACTATATACAACTGAAAACTCACACCCCAGAAGTGACTCGAACCCATACTCCCACAACTGGTATGTACAGGGACGCCTTAATCCGCTTGACCATCACGACCGGACATAAGGAAGTGATAGCCGAGGCTATATGAACCACTTCCCCGCCGGCACTCGGATGGTAATCTTGGGCATAGCATTTTATCAAATCACCTCATTCTTTGGGGCACACGTGAGGAACACAAATGCAAACAAGCCTGAATGGTCCCCAGGACTATATACAACTGAAAACTCACACCCCAGAAGTGACTCGAACCCATACTCCCACAACTGGTATGTACAGGGACGCCTTAATCCGCTTGACCATCACGACCGGACATAAGGAAGTGATAGCCGAGGCTATATGAACCACTTCCCCGCCGGCACTCGGATGGTAATCTTGGGCATAGCATTTTATCAAATCACCTCATTCTTTGGGGCACACGTGAGGAACACAAATGCAAACAAGCCTGAATGGTCCCCAGGACTATATACAACTGAAAACTCACACCCCAGAAGTGACTCGAACCCATACTCCCACAACTGGTATGTACAGGGACGCCTTAATCCGCTTGACCATCACGACCGGACATAAGGAAGTGATAGCCGAGGCTATATGAACCACTTCCCCGCCGGCACTCGGATGGTAATCTTGGGCATAGCATTTTATCAAATCACCTCATTCTTTGGGGCACACGTGAGGAACACAAATGCAAACAAGCCTGAATGGTCCCCAGGACTATATACAACTGAAAACTCACACCCCAGAAGTGACTCGAACCCATACTCCCACAACTGGTATGTACAGGGACGCCTTAATCCGCTTGACCATCACGACCGGACATAAGGAAGTGATAGCCGAGGCTATATGAACCACTTCCCCGCCGGCACTCGGATGGTAATCTTGGGCATAGCATTTTATCAAATCACCTCATTCTTTGGGGCACACGTGAGGAACACAAATGCAAACAAGCCTGAATGGTCCCCAGGACTATATACAACTGAAAACTCACACCCCAGAAGTGACTCGAACCCATACTCCCACTACTGGTATGTACAGGGACGCCTTAATCCGCTTGACCATCACGACCGGACATAAGGTCGTGATACTCCCATACTCCCACAACATACCAGTTGTGGGAGTATGGGTTCGAGTCACTTCTGGGGTGTGAGTTTTCAGTTGTATATAGTCCTGGGGACCATTCAGGCTTGTTTGCATTTGTGTTCCTCACGTGTGCCCCAAAGAATGAGGTGATTTGATAAAATGCTATGCCCAAGATTACCATCCGAGTGCCGGCGGGGAAGTGGTTCATATAGCCTCGGCAATCACTTCCTTATGTCCGGTCGTGATGGTCAAGCGGATTAAGGCGTCCATGTACATACCAGTTGTGGGAGTATGGGTTCGAGTCACTTCTGGGGTGTGAGTTTTCAGTTGTATATAGTCCTGGGGACCATTCAGGCTTGTTTGCATTTGTGTTCCTCACGTGTGCCCCAAAGAATGAGGTGATTTGATAAAATGCTATGCCCAAGATTACCATCCGAGTGCCGGCGGGGAAGTGGTTCATATAGCCTTGGCTATCACTTCCTTATGTCCGGTCGTGATGGTCAAGCGGATTAAGGCGTCCCTGTACATACCAGTTGTGGGAGTATGGGTTCGAGTCACTTCTGGGGTGTGAGTTTTCAGTTGTATATAGTCCTGGGGACCATTCAGGCTTGTTTGCATTTGTGTTCCTCACGTGTGCCCCAAAGAATGAGGTGATTTGATAAAATGCTATGCCCAAGATTACCATCCGAGTGCCGGCGGGGAAGTGGTTCATATAGCCTCGGCTATCACTTCCTTATGTCCGGTCGTGATGGTCAAGCGGATTAAGGCGTCCCTGTACATACCAGTTGTGGGAGTATGGGTTCGAGTCACTTCTGGGGTGTGAGTTTTCAGTTATATATATATATATATATATATATATATATATGTCGTACCTAGTAGCCAGAACTCACTTTTTGGCCTACTATTCAAGGCCCGATTTGCCTTATAAGCCAAGTTTTCCCGAATTAATATATTTTTTCTAATTTTTTTCTTATGAAATGATAAAGCTACCCATTTCGTTATGTATGAGGTCAATTTTTTTTTATTGGAGTTAAAATTAACGTAGATATATGACCGAACCTAACCAACCCTACCTAACCTAACCTAACCTATCTTTATAGGTTAGGTTTGGTTAGGTAGCCGAAAAAGTTAGGTTAGGTTAGGTTAGGTAGGTTAGGTAGTCGAAAAACAATTAATTCATGAAAACTTGGCTTATTAGGCAAATTGGGCCTTGCATAGTAGGCTGAGAAGTGCGTTCTGGCTATTAGGTACGACATATATATATATATATATATATATATATATATATATATATATATATATATATATATATATATATATATATATATATATATATATATATATGTCGTACCTAGTAGCCAGAACGCACTTCTCAGCCTACTATGCAAGGCCCGATTTGCCTAATAAGCCAAGTTTTCCTGAAATATTATATTTTCTCTATTTTTTTTCTTATGAAATGGTAAAGCTACCCATTTCATTATGTATGAGGTCAATTTTTTTTTATTGGAGTTAAAATTAGCATAGATATATGACCGAACCTAACCAACCCTACCTAACCTAACCTAACCTATCTCTATAGGTTAGGTTAGGTTAGGTAGCTGAAAAAGTTAGGTTAGGTTAGGTTAGGTAGGTTAGGTAGTCGAAAAACAATTATTTAATGAAAACTTGGCTTGTTAGGCAAATCGGGCCTTGCATAGTAGGCTGAGAAGTGCGTTCTGGCTACTAGGTACGACATATATATATATATATATATATATATATTAGGCTTATTAGGCAAATCAGGCCTTGCATAGTAGGCTGAAAAGTGCGTTCTGGCTACTAGGTACGACATATATATATATATTATATATATATATATATATATATATATATATATATATATATATATATATATATATATATATATATATAATATATATATTATATATATATATATATATATATATATATATAATATATATATATATATATATATATATATATATATATATATATATATATATATATATATATATATATATATATATTAGTATATTTTGGTAGCAGTCTTTCCTGTAGACATATATTATTAAATATGACCGAAAAAGTAAGATTAATAATTCTAACACGAATTTTCTCAATCTTTCGTACATTACGCTTCACTGTTGGAGGTAAATAAAAAATCACTTCTCCAAAATTCATTTTTATTTCTAGTCTGACGCGACACGGGCGCGTTTCGTAAAACTTATTACATTTTCAAAGACTTCACAAATACACAACTGATTAGAACTTGCGTTTCCCTGATTTTATATCTACATTTGAGTGAGGTGGGAAGGGTGATGTGGCATTAACACAAGACAGAACACTAGGAGATATTTATAGGGTTTTAAAAGTATCAACACAAGACAGAACAGAAACAATGGGTATTGAATAGAAGTGTTTGTAGAAAGCCTATTGGTCCATATTTCTTGATGCTTCTATATTGGAGCGGAGTCTTGAGGTGGGTAGAATATAGTTGTGCAATTATTGGCTGTTGATTGCTGGTGTTGACTTCTTGATGTGTAGTGCCTCGCAAACGTCAAGCCGCCTGCTATCGCTGTATCTATCGATGATTTCTGTGTTTTTGGAGAAGTGATTTTTGATTTACCTCCAACAGTGAAGCGTAATGTACGAAAGATTGAGAAAATTCGTGTTAGAATTATTAATCTTACTTTTTCGGTCATATTTAATAATATATGTCTACAGGAAAGACTGCTACCAAAATATACTAATGTTAAAGTGCACGACCCAGCAGCAAGGAATCAAGCCTTCACGATAAAATATCGCCAGGATCTGATTCGTGATCAGATATACAAGGCAGAGAATGAAATCAAAGACAACAAAACGCAACTACTTCATGCTACAAACGAGTGGAGAAATAGCAACATCGACCATAGTATCCGTACCCGCATTGAACAACACCTCGACATCCTCACAGACCAACATCACCTCAGCACTGAAACAAGGATTATCAAGAAACTAACAACATTATATGGAGGACCTATGACAATTCCACGACCAAGAGATGGCTTCCTGAACCTTGCAGGAATTAACCTCACTAAGGACCAAGTCACTCTCCTAAATCTGGGCATAAACTGTCATGTTATGTCCAGACCGAGTGAAATGGCCCGGAAAGTAGAGTTGGAAATTCTGTTGGACGACATATTCGACCTCGAGACACAAAAGAAGGTCACTACCAAAGATACCTTACAAGCAGAACTTATTGCAGAAGGAGGAAAGAATCGAGGCAACTACAGAAGCACCATACTGTCCCCCGAGCTTAAAGCGGCAGCTAAAAGCCTTCGTGAGAACAAGGAGATAGTTGTCAGGAGAGGTGACAAGTCGCCAATATATGTCATTCTTAAAAAAGACGAATATCTGGCGAAAATGAACATCATACTCTCTGACCAAACTAAGTTCCAAAGGGTAACGAAGGACACTACAGCCGAATTAAAAGCAAAGGTCAACAAACTGATCGAAACTGTGAACGCCAAGAAATCCGGACTCCACCTGCCAAAGATCATTGGGGAATATAAACCTGGATATGCGTATGGAAATGTCAAGACGCACAAGCCTGGAAACCCACTTCGGCCAATCATTAGCCAGATACCCACACCCACGTACAGACTGGCGAAGCGACTCGACGGCCTGCTGACTCCTTATGTTCCTTGCGCCTTCAGCCTGAAGTCTCCAAAGGAATTTGTGGACTTACTGCGGGGCGCACGGGCCACAGGGATAAGAGCCTCGTTGGACGTAGAATCGCTGTTTACCAACGTACCTGTGGACGAGACAATCGGAATGATAGCCGACAGAGTGTATCGTGATCCAGCCTGTACTCCTCTTGACATGCCAGAAAGTATTCTGAGGAAACTACTCCAAGCTTGTACTAAAGAGGCACCCTTCTTGAGCCCGGATGGGCACATGTATAAGCAAGTAGATGGGGTCGCTATGGGTTCTCCCTTAGGTGTCCTGTTTGCAAACTTCTACATGGGTACCATCGAGCAAAAAGTCTTTGTCGACATGAACTTGAAACCGGCCATATACTGCAGGTATGTTGACGACATTTTTACACAGGTACCTGATGTCAGACATCTGCAGGAGCTGAAGGAGGCATTTGAGCAGAGTTCCGTGCTGCGTTTCACTTACGAGACGGAAAAGGATGGGAAGCTGCCTTTTCTAGATGTAACAGTCATGGAAAAGGGCGGAGGTTTCCACACTGCAGTCTACACAAAGGAAACAAACATAGGAATGTGCCTAAATGCCAACAGCGACTGCCCTGACAGGTACAAGAGGAGTGTTGTTAACGCATACGTCGACCGTGCTCTCAGCCACAGCTCAGAATGGAAGCAAGTCGACGAAGAACTCTGTAGGGTAAGGCAGGTCCTAGTCAATAACGGCTTCTCCAATGGTTTCATCGAAGACATCATAAGAAGGAAAGTGAAAAGCCATGCAACCTCCGAAGAGACAACTAACACAACACCTATACCCACTATTAGACTATTTTACAGGAACTTCTTTTCCACAGCTCATAAAACGGAGGAAAGGGTCCTGAAAGATATTGTTAATAGAAACGTTATCCCTACAGACAAAATCAGAGGATACAACTGACGATTTACTATAAAACCAGAAAAACGGCCAGCCTACTCATGAGAAACTCTCCAGACACAAAACAGAACGCTTTAAAAGAGACTAACGTCGTCTATGCCTTCAAATGCCCACTTAGGGACTGTAAGCTCCAAAAAACCCAGTATATAGGCAAGACAACAACATCTCTTTCTAGGCGTTTAACGATGCATAAGCAACAGGGCTCCATTAAGGAACATATAATCTCTTCCCATAACCAAACCATCGCCAGAGAAATCCTAGTAAACAACACAGAAATCATCGATAGATACAGCGATAGCAGGCGGCTTGACGTTTGTGAGGCACTACACATCAAGAAGTCAACACCAGCAATCAACAGCCAATTATTGCACAACTATATTCAACCCACCTCAAGACTCCGCTCCAATATAGAAGCATCAAGAAATATGGACCAATAGGCTTTCTACAAACACTTCTATTCAATACCCATTGTTTCTGTTCTGTCTTGTGTTGATACTTTTAAAACCCTATTAATATCTCCTAGTGTTCTGTCTTGTGTTAATGCCACATCACCCTTCCCACCTCACTCAAATGTAGATATAAAATCAGGGAAACGCAAGTTCTAATCAGTTGTGTATTTGTGAAGTCTTTGAAAATGTAATAAGTTTTACGAAACGCGCCCGTGTCGCGTCAGACTAGAAATAAAAATGAATTTTGGAGAAGTGATTTTTGATTTACCTCCAACAGTGAAGCGTAATGTACGAAAGATTGAGAAAATTCGTGTTAGAATTATTAATCTTACTTTTTCGGTCATATTTAATAATATATATATATATATATATATATATATATATATATATATATATATATATATATATATATATATATATATATATATATATATATATATATATATATGTCATACCTAGTAGCCAGAACGCACTTTTCAGCCTACTATGCAAGGCCCGATTTGCCTAATAAGCCAAGTTTTCATGAATTAATATTTTTTCTCTATTTTTTTCTTATAAAATGATAAAGCTATCCATTTCATTATGTATGAGGTCAATTCTTTTTTTATTGGAGTTAAAATTAATATAGATATATGACCGAACCTAACCAACCCTACCTAACCTATCTTTATAGGTTAGGTTAGGTAGCTGAAAATGTTAGGTTAGGTAGTCGAAAAAACATTAATTCATGAAAACTTGGCTTATTAGGCAAATCGGGCCTTGCATAGTAGGCTGAGTTGTGTGTTCTGGCTACTAGGTACGACACATTATATATATATATATATATATATATATATATATATATATATATATATATATATATATATATATATATATATATATATATATATATATATATATCGGACAATTAGTAAAAAAAAAAAAAAAAAAAAAAAAATTAAATTATTTTACCTTGTACCTAGATCCACCAGGCCTGTTTGGTGCATGTTTCAGTACTTCAGAAATCTGGAAGGTCACATCCTCCTCCTCAACTTGTGGATGTGCATTGATAGATGATTCTGTAAAATTAAGTTATTTATATAATAATAAATTCAGTATAACAATAATATTCTGTAAAATTAAAAGTTATTTATACATCAATCAGATAAAACTCTCCAGAGATGGTGATACACAACATATAAAGGACAAGTTTCAGAACAAAATATGCATTTAGGAATAAGGTTTTGTACATGTAGGTAGCACATGAGAAAATAAGTGGAAGGTGATCAAGTTTATATTAACATGTTAATGGCTTTGTTAAAGCTTTGCAAGAATGAAAAAATAATAATAATATAATATCACCTACCAATTAATTGTACATCATTTATAAGTCAATTATTTGCATTATTATTATTCAATACTAATGATATAAAAATGCATTTTGTTATCTACTATTTATGCAAGTATTAAGCACAGGATCATGAAATAAACTGCAAAATATTGTAATGGATAAACCAATTAAGTTTACATTTTCCTATAGCTAAGTCAGTCAGTTCTATTAGCAGCAGAGAACAATTATGCCCAACCTCTATTAAATGAAACAATCTTAAGAGCAAGTGATAGAAATATAATCATTTATGCTTCGGAAAATATTATGGAATGGTTCCAAATATGAAAAATATTAAGTTGTTTGGTTAAAAATTTTTAACTTAAAATTTAAATTTTTAAGTGAATTTTAAACTTTAAAAAAATTATTTAATTTTTTGGTTACTTACTTAAAATAACATTATATAGTTCTTGTTTTTGTAGAAATGCCAATTTCTTCTTTTGCCCTTCCAGACTGTATAGTGACCACAGGCCGTTTGTTCATATCTTCATTATTCTTCGAACCGTGGTTGCACAATCAGACCCACGTACACTGGTTAAAAGCATCACCTAAAAGCAACAACAAAAATGTAGTACACTGACGAATTTTGAATATATATATATATATATATATATATATATATATATATATATATATATATATATATATATATATATATATATATATATATATTATATATATATATATATATATATATATATATATATATATATATATATATATATATTATATATATATATATATGTATGTATGCCATATACATATATATGCTATGTTGTATGCTACAACTTGGCTGATAATAAAGCCATTCACAACTGCAGGCCTAATAAAAAAAGGAGGTGGCATAGCAATATCTTACAAAGATACCTTCATCTGCAATAGTGTCATTAGTAATAGAGACGACTATTGTGAATATACCTTTGCCAAGTTCTCCAGTAAATCCCTTAAATCCTCCTTGACTATAAGTGCCATCTATAGATTTCCCAATACCAACATAGCTTCATTCTCAGATAACGTAAGGAATCTTATCATAAATAACAATCTCAACAAAAATCAAACCAACTTAGTGGTTTGTAATGGTGAACAAAACATGCAGATACTGTACTTATATATAACCTGTGAATAGAGTGTAATAACAGCAAAACTATTTGTTTATTGTTTTATGACCATAATAATTGAATCACTAATATGATTCACTAATATATAATCCTAATAATAATCACTAATATATAATCCATTGAGCATGCTGCATCTCTTTCAGTCTCTTTGCTATTTGAACAAGAGGGTTTTTAATTGATCGAACCATATTCTTAAAGTAAAGTAAATGAGATGTATTCCATATTTTGCAAAATATACGATGAAGGCACACAAACATTCATACCAAAACTGAAGGGCAGGATTTATGAGGAGACATTAGAGGCATTAAATATTCCAAAACTAGAAGACAGAAGGAAAAGAGGAGATATGGCTGAAGTATGTTGACCAGACCACACACTAGAAATTGAAGGGCGACGACGTTTCGGTCCGTCCTGGACCATTCTCAAGTCGATTGTGAGAATCGACTTGAGAATGGTCCAGGACGGACCGAAACGTCGTCGTCCCTTCAATTTCTAGTGTGTGGTCTGGTCAACATACCAAATATACTACACAAATATATATACTACACATACACAATACTAGGATGCACAATAAACTACCCTACACAGGCTGAGTATGGTGTGTACAATAAATGATTAGCTAAAAGATAAGAATGAGTTTGTATAAATGGGGTTAAATCAGAGTGGGAAAATGTAAGTGGAGTTCCTCAAAACTCTGTCCTGGGACCTCTGTAATTCATAATATATACAAATAATTTAGACTCAGGTTTGATCAGCAATATTTGAAAATTTCCAGATGATACAAAAGGGATTTTTTTCTGGATTCAGGATTATTTTTTTTATGGCTGAAAACATGTTTTCAGCAATAAAAGAAATACAGTATTGCTGGAACAACCGTCGACACCTTCAAGAGAAAACCTGAACATCTTCAAGAAGTGCTCGACAAACAAGGCTGTGGTGGATATGTGGGCCTGAAGGGCCTGTCCAAGCAACAGCCTGTTGGACCAAGCTCTCACATGTCAAGCCTGGCCTTGGAAGGGCTTGGTGAGTAGAACAACTACCAGAACCCTATAATGCATGTATCAAGCAGATAACTAGGTTGTAGAGGATAGATAACATAGTGATTATAAGAAAACTAAAAACTCACTGGAAGCAATATAAATTACAAGAGTTGATACTCAACTTCTTTCCATTGTACCTCCCGTGTGTCAGCTTATCACTCTACTGCTAATATCACGGTACTGCAGAATATCTGTCTCTACATTGCCAAGGTGTCCAGGCAGTGAGCACCACATAATGCAGTGCCGTCCTGTAAGAATAAGCACAGTAAGTATGGGCATGGAGGGGGTGCAGCAGTGGCTTGTGAAGGGCTGGAGAGTAAATGGACAAAGCAGACAGATAAGATGGCAATATATAAGGGGAAAAAATTAAAAAGCTAGGATATAAAACTAATTGAGATCAAAAGCATAAATTACTAAAGTAGGGGAAAAAATAACAAATGACTTCATAAAAAAATTATCCAATTGCCAACAGCAACTTGGTAGTACGAGTAAGTCTAAGAAACAAAAAAAATTTAAATGCTGTTATCTGCAATGAAACAATACATACTATTGCACGTACCGAAACATTGATGAATGTAAAAAATAGAGAACTATTTGCTGAATGTCCCATAAATGGATTTAAACTATTTTACACAAAGAGGGGGGAGAAGCCATGTATGTAAGGGAATATTTGAAATGTAGTCTCGAAAAGTACACAACTGTGATAGGAAAATTAGGTCACATGGAGGAGTGGGTCTGTATACTATGGAAGACCTTGTATGCTCGGAGCTCCTTAACATTACAAATGAGGTGGTAGAGGTATTGGGATTAAAAATAGAGAAAATAAATTTAGTGATTATTCTAATATACAAACCACCAGATGCAACGGCCGAGGAATTCACAGAACAGATAAACAAAATGGAGAACTCGATACCTCATATTATCTTCCTAGGTGACTTCAACTTGCCTAGTCTAAGATGGAGAATAGCAAACAATAATATTATACCAGGAAATTTATCGAGACCTAACCACTCAGCTTCCTGGCAATACGTTAGTAATGAATAAATATGATATATTTACTCATTATAATGTTGGTGCTGAATGTACAACACGAAAAAACATAATTTTAATCTGAAAAAGTATCTTTTTATAAAGAAATTAGACGAAAATAAAGAGCTGGTGACGCCAAATCAAGTCGACGATCCAAGGGTCGGTTAGGTTAAGTTAGGTCAACCTAACCTAACATATTATATTTATTCATTACTAACGTATTGCCAGGAAGCTTTGTGAAGCTTGTGTAGCTTGTGGTAGCTTGTGGTAATTAGACGGACCCTCATTTTAACAGAAACTTGGCTAAGTAAAGACTATACCCAACTCTACAACTTAGCTGGTTATAAAGGCATTCATAATTGCAGGCCTAGTAAAAAAGGAGGTGTTATACCAAAACAGATGCAGAACTAGGAAACAGGATTTCTTCAACAGAAATTTTTAAATTGTTCACAATTTTTGTTAGACCAAAGTTGGAGTATGCAGCAGTTGTATGGTGCCCATATCTTAGAAAGCATATCAACAAACTGGAAACGGTGCAGAGACATGCCACTAAGTGGCATTAACTAAATGCCATTAAATATGCCAAATATACTACATAAATATACCTACTACACATGCACAATAATTGTCCAGGGCCATCAACACACCTCCAGGGCCACCAACACACCTCCAGGGCCACCAACACACCTCCAGGGCCACCAACACACCTCCAGGGCCATCAACACACCTCCAGCTAGGGCCACCAACACACCTCCAGGGCCATCAACACGCCTCCAGGGCCATCAACACAACACCACCATCAACACACCTCCAGCCAGGGCCACCAACACACCTCCAGGGTCATCAACACACCTCCAGCTAGGGCCACCAACACACCTCCAGGGCCACCAACACACCTCCAGGGCCACCAACACACCTCCAGGGCCATCAACACACCTCCAGCTAGGGCCACCAACACACCTCCAGGGCCATCAACACGCCACCAGGGCCATCAACACAACACCACCATCAACACACCTCCAGCCAGGGCCACCAACACACCTCCAGCTAGGGCCACCAACACACCTCCAGGGCCACCAACACACCTCCAGGACCACCAACACACCTCCAGGGCCATCAACACACCTCCAGCTAGGGCCACCAACACACCTCCAGGGCCACCAACACACCTCCAGGGCCACCAACACACCTCCAGGGCCATCAACACACCTCCAGCTAGGGCCACCAACACACCTCCAGGGCCATCAACACAACACCACCATCAACACACCTCCAGCCAGGGCCACCAACACACCTCCAGCTAGGGCCACCAACACACCTCCAGGGCCACCAACACACCTCCAGGGCCATCAACACACCTCCAGCTAGGGCCACCAACACACCTCCAGGGCCACCAACACACCTCCAGGACCACCAACACACCTCCAGGGCCATCAACACACCTCCAGCTAGGGCCACCAACACACTTCCAGGGCCACCAACACACCTCCAGGGCCACCAACACACCTCCAGGGCCATCAACACACCTCCAGCTAGGGCCACCAACACACCATCCAGCCTACCACCACAAGCTTATATATATACTACACATGTCTAAGAGCAAATAAAAGAAAACAGTTACCTTAACTATTGAAGATGCAGCAGGATTTTGTGGATAAGGCAGCAGCCGTCCCTCTCGACACGGTTTTGAAATGGCGGCGACTACCACAACAAGCAACGAGCCTAAAGAATGTCCAGCGCTAGCATTATCTAAACGCTATTATATATTATCAAGCAATACGGAAATCTAAAATAAAAAAAATGATACAAATAATTGTATTAAATATTTATTTGCAATTACAATACCTCGGGAATATATTTTTGCGTTAGCAAAACATATTAAGTTCGTATTTAGTTTAACTCATTTAAATTCTTTACAAATAATAACCTGATTTTACCTGATGGCCACTAATATTAATGTTTTATGTTGATACATTTCATACCCTTATTATTTCAATTTCTTTCTTTATTATGCACCCCATACCCATCCCGTGGGCGGTGGTGTAAAGGATTACAGAGGCACATAATGGGTTCAGGAACTGAACTCTCTAGTTTGTTTAGCTAAGCAAATAACAATTTTTGACGCTAGTTACAAAATTATTAATGTTATATATACACGTACACACTCTCATACATACATGTACATATATATATATATATATATATACGTATACATATATACATACACATACATATTTATAATCACCCACACAAATACACACATCAATAATCTCTGTGTCACTTATTTTATACATGTTCTTGTAGAACATTCTATTGCGAACACATTGGGCGCTGCCCAATAAACTCGCCCCTCGGGGCAAAATTATTTTTTTTTTTAATCTTGGTGGAACATAAAATGGCCGCCTGTGTTTATGCTGTCGTCAGATGGCGCTGTGACGTCACAGATGAGGGAAGCACGTACTGCGCATTAATGCCTCGATCCCTCGTTATTTATTTATTTTATTTATTTATATATATACAAGAACGTACATTGGGGGTTAAGAGACAACATAGAGCTTAAGTTAGAATTATAATCTTGTAAAACCATTAGCTTGCATATAGCGTTTCGGGCAAGTCCTTAAACTAATCTTTGAGCAAATTCTTAAACAAAGTTTTAGAGAAATAATTAAATGTAAAATTGATAAAAAGTGTTTAACAGGTACATTACAGCTTTACTTTACAAGTACAGATGATTTTAAGTAGGATAATTACAGTAAAATTGTCAAAAAATTGTTTACAGGTACGATGCAAGAATTTTCGACACAAAAGCAGATCAGAACAATACACAATAATGAACAAGGAATCCTAAGTACAATTAGGAAAACATCTCAGGGTTATACATTGGATTACTGAAGCACAATATGAGGATCATTACAAATAGTAATGCAGTAGAATATGCACTCATATTCTATTATTAAGTTAATATTAAGTTCCTTCCTCATGTTAAGTATCTTTGTGGTACGAGGGACATCCAAGGATTATCTTCAAGGCTTCGTTCTGCAAGTTTTCAAGCCCTTTAAGCTTTCTTTCAGTCATCAAGGCAAGCAGAGATGCAACATAATCCACTAAAGATCTTATGTATGCAAGGTAAATCATTTTGACAATTGTGACATTGGCACCATAGCCTGAGTGATAACCTGCAACATCTCCAAGAGGGCTTATGGAGCCTCTCATTATACTGACGACAGAGTCTGAATACAACAGGACAATACAAGACCAAGGTATTTGAATCTGTTAACATAGTCAAGCTGGGAGCCATCATACAGTTGCATCTTGCGAACAGCTCCTCCCAGCCTGGGTGGACACCCGTTTAGTATCTTTGTTTCCTCTGCTGAGATATGACTAAACCTAAGTCCTGACATATAAGACTAATACAGAGTTAAGAGTGTTCTGCATGTTAGCATAACAAGTAGCAAGAGGTAATCGTGATTAACAGTATCAAAGGCCTTTCTCAGGTCAATGCAGAGTCCAATTGGAAACTCATTTTTGTCAAGGGCAGAGTAAATTATATCAAGGAGACTAATAATTGCATCGTTGGTACTCTTTTGAGAGCGAAAGCCAAACTGACAGGGGCTAAGAATGTCGAATTTTACGAGATAGGAGTAGAGCTGTTTGTAGATAATTTTTTCAAATATTTTTGATAGTATGGGTAGGTTCGATATTGGTCTGTAGTTGTTTATGTCTGACGGATTACCTCCTTTATGAACTGGCGTTACTCTTGCGTTTTTAAGGAAATCAGGGAAGGTATGACACTCAAGGGATTTGTTGAACAGCAGAGCTATAGGTGGTGCAAGGGCATGGGAGGCGCTCTTGTATACAATGGATGGGATTTCACTGATGTTCCCAGCTTTGGTTTTTAGTGAGTGTATGATGGACACAACATCTGACGGGCTGACTGGTGAGAAGAGAAGAGAGTTTGGATAGCTGCCTGAGAGATATGTGTTAGATATGTGTCTGAGTCTGTGGGATTTTATTGCAAGGTTAGCACCAATCGATGAAAAGAACCTATTAAATTCATTCGCCATTTCTAAGTCAGATGACAGTGTAAGGCCATCCTTAGAGAGTGTTATCTGGTTGTGGGAGTGTTGTTTAGTTCCCAGGATGTTAGAGATGGTATTCCATGTGCTTTTCATGTTGCCTTTTGCTTCTTTGAATCTAGTCTCATAGTATGAAAGTTTTACTTTTCTTATGATACTGGTAAGCACTGATGAGTACCTTTTAACTACTTCCATTGGAATTAGGCCACTCCTAAATTTCTTTTCGTATTCATGTTTTTTGTTGATTAATTTAATTATGCCACTTGTGAGCCACGGGTTATTTTTTCTTTTATCAGTTACTTGTTTGGTAAGGAGGGGACAGTGAGTGTTGTAGAGGCTTAGAGTTTTGGAGAGAAAGAGGTTAGTTGATGAGTTTATATCCTGTGAATTATTAAATTCAGATTCCCAGTTAATATTGTGAAGTGCATCAGAGAGATTGCCTAAAGCTGATTCACTATGTAGCCTGAATGAAAGTTTTTTGGTTTCTGGTGGTGATGTGTCAATGTTTGCTATGAGGAAAGTAGGATTGTGGTCAGTTGTTCTGTCATAAATTACCCCAGATGTAAGGGGAGCTGTTATATTAGTCCATAGGTGATCCAGGGTAGTGGCAGATGTTTGAGTGACTCGGGTGGGCTTGGTGATTGTGGGGATTAGCATACAGGAGTGCATGCTGTTACGGAAATAGTCAACTTGAGGGTTGTTTTCAACATTCAATAAAGAAATTCTGGAGGGCTTCTGTGCAAGGGTTAGGATGAGCTAGCCTAAGCATTTTTATACCAATTTGACAGTTATTTTCAGTAACACGATAAACAACGCTCGGAATATTAAGTTCCTTTCTCATATTAAGTATCTTTGTGGTACGAAGGCACCCAAGGATTATCCTCAAGGCTTCGTTCTGCAATTTTTCAAGCCCTCCAAGCTTTCTTTCAGGATGCCTTAAAGTTAGTTTAGTTCATTTATTATGCACCCCATACCCATCTTGTGGGCGGTAGTGGAAAGGGTTGCAGAGGCACATAATGGGCTCAGGGACTGAACCCCACAATTCATTTAGCTAAGCAAGTTACAATCTTGATGAGCTAGTTACAAAATTCAGTATAAGTCATCACATCAACAATGGGTTCGAGATCGATCACAAGTACAGTTTCTAAATTAAGCAACTGACATATGTGGAGAGCTAGTGTCACAATTGATATGTTTGTCCTGCACACCGCCCCCCATCCAGTGGGCAGCGGTGGATAGGTTACAATCACTTTGTTACTACTTACAGTTAGCAAACTGGGGATATTTGGCTAAAATTTCTGGTACCAGATCATTTTGAATGAAATATTGACACATCGTTGGTACATTGGTTATAGAATTGTCTCTGAATTCACTATCACATAGTGACGGAGGGTGTGCGAATAATTTTGTTGACAGTTAACATTTGGTCAGGTCTACATCGGCAGATAATGAGAATTCCCAGAAATACTTGTAACCGAGTCTAAGCCGAGCAGTAGTAACATCTAGAAGTCTGCTGATTTTATTGGATGAACAATAGATGTGTCGCTCTTGCATAATAGTATTGAACGAAAGTTAATCTCCCCAAACACTTTCGCGTTTTGGGCAAGTTACCCCTCCACTCTCTCCATTTTTTTTTGGACATTCCCTGGTAGTGTCCGGAAATACTGAAAAGTGTATACTCTTTTTAACTTTGTCACCTTAATTCTCGTCCTATGTCTTTCATTTTGGTATCAATGCGTTCGCAATAGAATTCCCAACAGAACTATGTGCATATAATGTCAAAGACAGCAGCGCGCTCCACCCGCCGACAAGATGAATGTAGGCCAAGGGTACCAGAAAAAGAAAGCTGAGCCACCCTCAGGCAACTCTCATTACATTAGAGAGCGTGGTAATACTGAAAAGTGTATACCCTTTTCAACTTTGTTACCTCAATTCTCATCCTAGGTTTTTCAATTTAGCATCAATGTGTTCGCAATAGAATTCTCTACAGGACTAAAGGCATATAAACTCCAAAAGCCTGGCTTACCATCCGCAACAAACAGAGAAAGCGAGAGCTTGTTACCAGGGAGCGCACAAGAGCGATAAAATGTATACACTCTTTTCATTCTGGTCACCTCAATTGTCATCCTAGGTCTTTCATTTTGGTATCAATGTGTTCGCAATAGAATTTCCAACCGGAATATATGCATGAAATGTCAAAAACAGCAGCGAGCTCCACCCGCTGACGTGATGAATGCACGGCGGACCATCCGCACAAAACAGAGAAAGTGAGAGAAAGTAACCCGGGAGCACTCTAGTGCAATGTAATGTGAACACTCTTTTCACTTTGGTTACCTCAATTCTCGTCATATGTCTTTCATTTTGGTATCAATGTGTTCGCAATTGTATCTGCTGGCATTTTACCCTTTGATTGGATCTGAAGGGTTTTAGGCTCACCACGATGCAATCTGATAGTACCACACGTGTATATACCTATCTTCAAGCAGCAATTCACTCATTCAAACCGACTTATAATAGTTATCCATATATAAATGGTAATCTTTGTTCTACCTGTTAACCTGTCATATGAAGAAAGATTGTCAAAGCTTATATTACATTCTCTAGAAAAGCAAAGAATTAGGAGTGACATATGGTAGAGGTGCACAATGGGATGAATGGACATAACAAAGGGGACATTAATGGGGTATTAAAAGTAGCAACACAAGACAGAACTCGAAACAAAGTGTAAAAATTGGAAAAATTTAGATTTAGGAAAGAACTGCATGGGTAAATACACTGGGTTTGTACCTTAAGGTTCATGTATGCAATATTACAGAGTTCCAATTAACTCCCATGCATGCTGTTAATTTATGTTATGTTCATGTTTTTTATGTTAAAATGTTTTTGTTGATTTGTTTGTATATTTTTATGCATATACAAGAATGTACATAAGGAATGTGAGGATACAAATATGGTAATTACAGTCTTGTAAAGCCACTAGCACGCGCAGTGTTTCGGGCAGGTCCTTAATCTAAGAAATTTTTAAGGAGGTAAATACTTGCAAAATTATAGACAAAAAATGATAACAGATTACATGAAATGAAAAAAAAAGATGAGAGAAAATTGTAGGTACAGTATATTAAAGCACATAGGTAGCTAAGATTGATTGCAATGACAGCTTGAATGGTAGTTGACAAAAAAAATTGGTAGGCATAATACAGCAGAAACAATATAAGATTGGTTGCAATGACAGCTTGAATGGTAGTTGACAAAAATTGGTAGTCACAATACAGCATATGGCTAGCACATAAAAGAAGACAGCAATGAACATAATGATAAGGTTGTTTGAAATTACATAAAAATTAGGAGATTGGGTAACACTAGGTACAGAGCAAATTTAAAGCTCAGTGTAGGAAACTAAGATTTTCATAAATTTTTCGAAATTTTTCAAGATTTTCGAAAATTTTCATAAGTAAAGCATGCTTACCGTCTTATTCCAAGTTTTATGATAACTTTACAAGGTTTAAAACATAAAGTTCAATATATATTCTGGTTTTCACACAGGAATTATACGTTAATATAACATCATAATAACGTAATGATGTCGTGTAAATAACGTTATACTGACGTCATATAAATGTTATATTTATGTTATAAGAACGTAAATTGGATAGCTTTACAGAAAGTAAACAAAAAAAACTAAATGTTGACTGAAAATTATTTATTCTTAAATATAAAGCATGAAAACATTATAATAACATAGCATTCACTATTATTTTTAAATTTTTACATAAATCTTAAAAAACTGTGTCTCAAGAATATATGTTTTTAGTTATATCCTTTGATTTTAAGAACGTCAGATATACGTATTTATGTCAAAAGTTACAGTATTACCTTTGTGGCACCATTTAAAAACGTCCACAAACGTTCTGTGTTTGCTGGGAATGTTGTGTACCCTGCGTGCGCGGTGACCCGGTCTACGGGACTTAAATGTAAGGGCAGCCCTGTGCTTGCTAAGGTGGTAAATCCCGAGGACAAAAGGAACTTTCCGAGTGGTGAAACCCAAGTGAACCTTGTGGACACATTCATGGCCCGACTCGATAACGTGGCCGAGGACAATGTGGAGAGCCTGCCACCGCCGCCTACCGAGAGTAGTGGGGAGGTGGAGGCGAACACTGTTGAGCCTCGGCCAATGGCATCTGACCAAGGTCTGGACGCCTCCTTGAGTGAGTTACAGAAAGCTGACCCCAGTCTTGCAGATTGTCATGAGGCAGTCGTCTCTATGGAGGAAATTGTAGATGCAGCAATTGGGTGCTACTACAATGATCTGATTTTGATGAGAAAATGGAGACCACAGAGTGCTCCCTTGTCAAATGAGTGGGAGGTAGTCCACCAGGTTATGTTGCCGACCTGCTATAGAGAAAGAGTTTTGGCAGCTGCTCATGATGATCCTATGGGAGGACATCAAGGTATTAATATTACGTATCACAAAATCTTAAAGTATTTTTTCTGGCCCAAGCTGAAAAGCGATGTGGCAAAATTTTGTAATGCATGTATTGTTTGTCAATTTGTTGGGAAACCAAACCAGACTCCACCTAAAGTTCCTCTAAGGCCTATTGTCGTGCCAGAGAAACCATTTTCTCATGTGGTGATGGACTGTGTTGGTCCATTACCTAGAACTAAGTCTGGTAATATTTACCTAATCACGATGATGTGATTACTCGTTACCCAGAGGCTTTTGATGTAAGGAACATCCAAGCAAAGCCTGTTGTTGCTCGTATGTTGCAATTTTTTTCCACTTTTGGACTGCCTCGGGTCGTGCAAACTGACAATGGTACTAACTTTAAGTCTGATATTTTTGTACAATTTTGTAAGGACCATGAAATAGTTCATAAAGTTTCCAGCCCATACCATCCACAGAGTCAGGGGGTAATTGAACGTTTCCATCTAACTCTGAAGCAGATGTTGAAGACATCACGCGAGAGTTCCCACACCTTCTGGGATGAGAATTTATCATATGTTTTGTTTGCGGCTTGAGAGGGGTTACAAAGTTCACTGGGTTGTTCTCTTTTTGAGTTAGTCTTTGGCCATAAAGTTCGTTAACATTAACCGAAGGATCGGCTTTCTTTGTGCAACACCACCAGAGACTCAAGGACTGCAAGGCGGCGGCACTAAAGTATCTTGGGAAGGCCCAAGAAAAGATGAAAGAACGAAACGATGCTAAGGCTAAGTGGCGGGTATTTCAGCCTGGCAACCCTGTCCTGGTATTAAAGCCTCGACTAGGGAACACTATGTCCCACAATTACGAAGGCCCCTACATTGTGACGGAAAAGACTGGGGACCTCACGTACAAAGTGAGGCACTCTGACAAGCGTAACCAGGTAATGCTCGTACACGTAAATCGGCTGAAGAAGTTCCAGGGCCCCAGGCCCATTGCACTAACCAATGTTTCCATTTCCAGTGAGGGAGGGGATGATTGTTCTGGGGACCCAACTAATCTCATTCTCAATAATTCTAGTTCTGTGAATGCTGTAGAGGAGGGACTGTCCCATTTGCAGATGGCCCAACGTGAAGAGGTGCAGTTGTTGCTTGACGAATTCTCCAGTCTGTTTGGGGAGGTCCCGACCCAGACTGATGCCATTTACCATGATGTCAAGTTGACGGACTACACCCCCATTCGCCTTCAACCCTATCGGATGAGTCTGGAAAAGAAGGCCATCGTACGGAAGGAGGTCGACTTCTTGCTCCAGCACGGCCTCATCCGGACGAGCCAGGGCTCTTGGTGCTCACCCTGCCTTTTGGCCCCCAAACCAGACGGCTCCTGGCGATTATGCACCGACTACCGGCAGCTCAACAAGGTGACCATTGTGGATGCCTATCCGTTGCCCCGTCTCAAGGAATGCATCAACGAAATCAGGAACGCCACGTATGTCTCGAAATTCGATCTCTCAAAAGGGTACTATCAAATCACACTCACTGAACGTGTTAAACAACTAACTGCGTTCGTGACACCCGAGGGTGTTTTTGAGTATCAAGTGTTACCGTTCAGCTTGCGTAATGCCCCTGCCACGTTCCAGAGACTCATGAACTCTTTGCTCGCTAATGTGCCAAATTGTCGGGCGTATTTAGATGATATTGTGCTCTTTGATAGTAATTGGGCTGACCACATAGCTAGGTTACGCCAGTTGTTCACAATTTTGAAGAATGCAAATCTAACCAAGAAAAGAAAACCGGTGAGAAAAACCGCAGAGGGTAAAATGTTTACAATTGCTAATGAAGAGAACCTCAACACCTTCCTCTCCCAATGTGGTTTGCCTCACCATAGTATCACTCTCAATGAATTAACTTAATTAACCCCATTGTCAACTAGTGGGGCTAGGTATCCTAAGTCTCCTTGTTTCATTTTCTGACTTAATTTTTAACTTACTCTTAACTAGTCATTTACTGAAATTATTTAATTGAGTGCATTAATAGTTCTTCTATTAGGTCTTCTCGCTACGCTACGAGACCAACGTGATCACGCTACGCTCCTCACTCTAAGCTGTATATCAGCCCTTATACTATCGCCAGATGATGTAGACCGCCACCCACAGACAGCTAAGTACATGGAGTCCTAGCATGTTATAGCAAAACCAAAGTAACCG